>NW_027639936.1:0-18542 GCF_949606895.1 Notothenia rossii
CCAACAGATTTTATAATTTCAGGAACAGTAAGTGTTTCCAAGCTGCAGTGTTCCTCTTCTGGCTCGGGGGAGAGAGCGGGTTAAATTAGTTATTGGTTTCAACAGTCACATTAAAACAGTTACTAAATCAGCCTACTATCACCTAAAGAACATATCTAGGATTAAAAGACTAATGTCACAGCAGGATTTGGAAAAACGTGTCCATGCTTTTATCTTCAGTAGACTGGACTACTGCAATGGTGTCTTCACAGGTCTCACTAAAAAATCTATTAGAAAGCTGCAGCTGATTCAGAACACCGCTGCTCGAGTCCTCACTAACACTAAGAAAGTGGATCGCATCACTCCTGTTCTGAAGTCTTTACACTGGCTTCCTGTGTGTCAAAGAATAGATTTCAAAATACTGCTGCTGTTTATAAAGCACTGAATGGTTTAGGCCAAAAATACATTTCTGACCTCCTGCTAAATTATGAACCATCCAAGTCTCTCAGGTCTTCAGGGACGGGTCAGCTTTCTGTCCCCAGAGTCAGAACTAAACATGGAGAAGCAGCGTTCAGTTATTATGCTCCAAATATCTGGAACAAACTCCCAGAAACTTGCAGGTCCGCTAAAACTCTTACTACTTTTAAATCCAGGCTGAGGACTTTTCTTTTTGTCGCTGCTTTTAATTGAACTATTCATATCTTAGACTGCACTGTAACTTTTATCCATGTATTTTTTCTTTTAATGTTTATTTTATGAGCTTTTCTTTTTAATGACTGATTTTAAATGCCATTTTCTTAATGTCTTTCATTTTTTGTAAAGCACTTTGAATTGCCTTGTGTTGAAAAGTGCTATAGAAATAAACTTGCCTTGCCTAATAAAGATTTCATCTGACACATACAATTGATTTGTTGATGGGAATTAATGTGAATAAATTAACTCTAGTTTAACGGTACTCTTGCTATCACTACTCACCGACACTATAAACCTTGTCCCTCATGCTAGCCCTGACAACACCGGTAAGCACACCTTCATCTAGGCTGCACTGTTACGTGTCCTGACTTGTAGTGGTTCTCTCCTCTATCTACACTCTTCTTGTCATCTTTGTAAAACGACATCAGACTGGTAATTGACACAGCCATGACTTCTAGTTAAATTCAGTGTGGCTCAAATGAAAAGCTTTGTTAAAATATGCAAGCACGCGAAAGTCAAATTCAGCTTTATTGTCAAAGATTCGACATGTGTTATACATCCAGAAATATCGAAATATCGTTTCCCACAGTGTGACATGTATACATAAAACAAAACAAAAAGGGCCTAGATAAACGTGGTACACATTAAACAAAACAAAAAGGGCCTAGATAACCGGGGTATACAGTTTAAAATGTTAATATATTTAAAGTGTTCAAAGTGCAGTTTCAGTGCAAGTCAGTTGAAACGATCTTAAGTTGGCGTGACGTTGAAGTCGTGCGACCCTGCTGCTGTACTGGCTTGTAGTTCGTTTATAGCATAACGTTAGCATTTTGCTTCTGGCGACTAGATTTATGTTTCAAAAATTATAAAAGTAGGGTTGACATGTGGAGATTATCCGCCTGAACAAAACGTGATCCCTCTCTTAAATGTTTGTCAACCACAGACCTTATTTCGAGTTATTTTCCAAAATCCTATGGAGAATTTGCATTGGTTTTTGACAAAGGAACCGGAAGAAGTTTACTTCCGGGTTTTATGACGCGTCACTGCGCTTCTCTATAAGGCTTAGTCATCTTGCCAAATAGTGAGCCTGTGTTGATGTATGAAAACTGTTAGAACTGGTTTATAAATGGTTCTTAATGATTAATAAAGTGTTTACAACCTAATTAATAACCTAATTATAAACCCTCTCTGAATCCTTTATATGGGTAGTCTTATTAAATAAATACGGTACAGCTGCATGTTGCACCTCTCCGCCCTCAGCTGTGCCCCCCCTGTTTGTCCCCTCTCTGTCCTGTCTGACACTGTGGTCCTCTCCTCAGGCGTACTCGCAGGACGCCTACCTGAAAGACAACGAGCCGTATGTGGGCGAGG
Source organism: Notothenia rossii (assembly GCF_949606895.1). Taxonomy (NCBI): domain Eukaryota; kingdom Metazoa; phylum Chordata; class Actinopteri; order Perciformes; family Nototheniidae; genus Notothenia; species Notothenia rossii. Next base: position 2,044 of record NW_027639936.1, read on the forward strand.
CTCAGAACCTCCCTGTGCCCCCCCCCCTCTGTTACCCCGCCTCTAAGCCCGGCCTCCCGTCCCCCCAGCCCGGCCTCAGCCTGCACAGTCCCCTGGACAACTGGCAGTGCCACCCCGGCGCCTCTCCACTGGACAACCGCCCCCCCGCTGCACCTACCCCCACCTCCGGCTGGCCCGGGGGTCCTGAAGATGCCAGCGGCCACATCCCGCCTCCCGCGCGGCCCCGGGGCCGTTCCTCTTCGGCCCTCAGTGCACTGGACTTTCACTTTGCTAACCACAACGCTGCCATCGCCTCCGCCACCCTGCCCCCCCCACGGAAAAGCAGCCTGCCGGCCCCCGCCCGCTCCCACACAGACTCTCTGTGCCACCAGGCTCTGTCGGACTGGTACTACAGCCAGGCCGAGGCTGCGGAGAACATCCCCCCCCGCCACCGCAGCATCTCTCAAGACTGTTTAGCGGAGCTGGGGCTGGGGCTGGCCCTCGGCCCGGGACCCTCACCGGGCTCCGTCCCCTCTGCAGAGCAGCGCAGGAGAGAGGCTCTCCTGAGCCACCAGCAGGCAGCCGCTGCCTCCCATGACTCCTACTGGCTGGGGGGCTTGGGGGGGTTGTCGGGCCCCGGCAGCCGGTGCTGCTCAGAGGGCCTGCTGGCAGCGTACGCAGAATATGAGCATAACTACGGCCGCTCCGTGGAGACCCTGGCCCAGGCCTCCGCTCTGGTGTCAGCACGCCATGAACCCCCCCAACATGGCCCCCAGACTGCTAACTCTAGAGAGCAGAAAATGTCAGCGGGGCATCAGCACCAAACCACAGCGTCCCCCCCCATCACTGCCTCCTCCACAGTGCCTCCCAGCAGCAGGCGGGGGGGGCAGGTAGCTGAGCCCCAGACCCGGCGCGTTAAAGAAGATGAGCTGGTGGGCTACAGGAGCTACAGCCCCTCCTTCTCCCGCAAAGCCGTACACCCCCTCCAGCAGGCCCACTCCTTCAGAGAGCCCAAATACAGCGGCCCCCACCTCACCTGGAGCCCTGCAGACTGTGAGGGGGCTCTGGTCCCCAGGCCCCAGTCCACCCCCGCCCTGTCTGCGTCAGATGAGGAGAGAGCCGGCCTGGGGGAGGACAGGGAGCTCCTCTCCCCCGTCTCTCTGAACCAGGAGGTGGTGCTGAGGCAGAAGCCCCCCTCTGGCCGCAGAACTACTGTTCAGGCCGCCCGACACCCCCATTACCCCCCCCAAGCAGAGCCACCAGAGCCCATTGGTCTGGAACCTTCACAAGGGACCCCCTCTCCTGTCTCTGGGGGGCCGACCCCCACCCGCAGGGCTAACGGTAGCCTGGCACAGCATGCATACAACTCCCTGTCCTCCATTCCATTCATAGGTGAGTCACTGTTACTGTGGCAACAGCTGCCAGAAGATGTCACACTCACCACTACATGTCCCAATAATCAATTCAATTCAAATAGCTTTATTGGCATGACGTAATGACACAGAGTGTTGCCAAAGCTTTGTACAATTACGAAATGTTTACATAAATCTAATCTGATGTTATATTCATAAACATTTTGAACAGAAGCAAATAAGTTTTTCTTTACAAAGAAAACTATAAAATGTACGAACATGAAAAAAACACAAAAACAATAGAATAAGATGAGTTATTGATTATTGTGCGGAATAATGCTGATAATACATTCTTATATTACATAAATATAAAAATGATAAATAGAAAGACGTGAGACCTGGTGTGTTTCTACCCATCTCAACATTTCTGTTTGTTATTACCAGTCAGTGTGTGTCATATGTACCCTCACTAGTCACTACATTCAGTTAAGTCTTAGAAAATGCTCAATGTTAACATGTCAAGTGTATGTTTGTTGTCAGTTAACCCTGAGAGAGTGTTCGTTGTGTTGTCTGTCTCTGTAACTCTCTCCTGTGGCGGCCTCAGATGATCCCAGCAGCCCCGGCTCTGACCTGCAGGCCTGCTATGTTCGTGCCTGCTCTGTTGTGTCCAGTTCCACTGTGGCCACCCTGTCTGTCTCCCCCACCCTCTCCTCCCTCTCCCCCTTTGTCACACTTTGTTCTCAGAACCTCAGTGAGTCTCACTCTCAATACTGAAAAGCTTCTCACAGAGCCAGATCAATATCTCATATGTCTGACATTGACCAACATCACTGCCATTGTTTGCTTAATTCATTTGAATCAAGATGAAGTTATGTAATGCATCCAAAAAAAATAATATATATATATATATATATATACTCTCAGCCTCATTCTCATTTTAAAGGAGTACGCTGCTATCTAAAATCACTGCTGCACCAATCTGTTTCACTCATTCAAACTCTTGTTGGATTGATTTATTTGTATGTAAAACTCCTGATAACGAAAGGACATTACATGCTGCAGCGCTGTAGGGTAAAATGTATCCAAAACTGAGAACTAAGCCTTTAGTTCCTTTACCTGGCTTATGTCAAAGTTTAAAATCAGCTTCACATTTCCCTACCATAAATAACATATTGTGTACCCTGCCTCTGTGTCACATGTCACTACCATTCATTATAAAATCTTAGTCTCCTCCTCCTCCTCCCCTCTCTAACTCCTCTTGTCTCTCTTCAGGGAGTATTAAAAGTCGCCGCTCCTCCTACTTGCTGGCCATCACCACAGAGAGATCCAAGTCCTGTGACGAGGGTCTCAACACCTTCAGGGAGGAAGGCCGTGTCTTCTCGTAAGAACTCAAAGGGCCATTTAAAAACTGCATTATTTTTTCTTTTCTTTTTGTCAGAAATTAGTAGTGTTAAACATTGTGTGCCGCAGAGCCTTCACAGTGACACAGGATCATTGATAGACACTTCAAGTTTTCCGAAGTAAATACCAAGCTTAATAGATTTAAACTGATCCAAGTTTCACAGTTTATAGAGTATTTGTTAGGTACAAAGAGCCTACATTGCATTTTGCCTTTTCGTAAACAACATTGTGAATAGGGGAAATGCAATTATGTAATTTACGCTTTTTTTTTTGTTATTGACATTTGTTGTTTTTATAGTTACTAATATGTTTTGTTTGATTTATTTTGGTTGTCAAAACTTATATTTACCATTGAGTATGTATTTTTCCCATGTCTTTACAAGTTCTGTTTGTGTGACTCCTGTCCGCTGTTTCACAGCAAACTACCAAAAAGGGTCAAGAGCTTTTTCACTGATGGGGTAAGTGCTCAACATGTGCTACTATATATTTGTACTTTATATTTATATTTCCAAACAAACTGTGTGGTGTGCACCCCATAATAACCCTTATTGTGTTTCAGTCTCTGGAGAGCCTGCGAGCTCAGGAGGAGGCCCGCTCCAAATGCCACTCCACCTCCGAACTGGGAACCATCACCTTCAGCGACATACGCAGGGAGGGCTGGCTGCACTGCAAACAGATCCTCACCGAGAAGGGGAAGGTAACACACCCCTCAATTTCTCAATACTTCATATGCAAAAAAAAAACAAGAAATTATAGGAAAGAAAAATGCTGAAGTTTGATTAATGTTTTGCACGTGAAGCAGACAAGAGGAACCTCATCGCAGTTCAGTTCTGCCTTCCAGCTGTGAAACTGCTTTCATCACCAAATTCTGCACATAAGTGTTCTGGGATTTAACTGGGCAGGACTCAAATACATTAAACTTGAACATTTCCCAGAGCAGAAATTCTAAACGTTCGCTAATTTTACTGCAACGACTTTGGCACTGGGATGCAAAGAACAATCCTGGTTAACTCCTTAAATCCAAATTAAAGGAGTATTCTTCATTAAGAGAGGCTATTGTATCATGAATATAATGTGTGCCGTGCACAGGACATGTCCTTCTTTATTTCATAATGTATTTTAACATTTGATCCGGCATTGATCAATTTTAACTCAATGTATTGATAACCTGATTACACATTTCTCTCTGTAACTTTGACCAATTAAAGTTAGTATTGCTATGCAACGATGGGATGACTGTGGTCTCTGTATTTCCTTGCTGTAGAAAGTAGGAGGTGGCATGCGACCATGGAAACGCGTCTTCTCCGTGCTGCGCTCCCATTCGCTCTTCTTCTACAAGGACAAGCGAGAGGCCATCCTGCACGGGGCGGGGCCCGGCCAGGACGAACATCCTCCAATCAGCATCCGCGGCTGCCTGATCGACATCGCCTACAGTGAAACCAAGAGGAAGCACACCCTGAGGCTCACTACGCAGGACTTCTGCGAGTACCTGCTGCAGGCCGAGGACCGGGACGACATGCTGGCCTGGATCAGGGTCATCAGGGAGAACAGCAAGACCGGCAACGAGGTGGGGTCTTCATACGCACATACTCTCATGGAATGTACACAAACACACACAGACTGACCTCTTTTGTCCCCTCCTCTTTCTCTAGGAGATTGGTTTCTCAGGACAAGCTCTCATCAACAAGAAGCTGAACGACTACAGGAAACACAGGTCAGCTCTATGATCAGACTGCCACTGTCCCTTATCCTCTGTGTGAGGAGGGTCTCTATTGCTCAGGGCAGGAGGCCTGTCCGAGGCAATAACTGTGAGAGCAGATACCATGAACCAAAAATAAAACAACCCCCATCATGTTTTTATTCATATATCTGAGGTCATCATTCAATTTCTATAAAGAACTGAAAGATATTTTTACTGAAATCTGTATAAACGTCCTCTTCACACCTCTTCTAATCACAGCGTACTTGATGTTCTTCTGTTTTGGTTTGTCTCCCTGGGTGCAGTCTGACAGGCAGTAAGCCTGACTCCTCTCCCAGAGCACATCGCATGATACCTCCCTTCCTGCTGGCTAAGACTGACAACGCCTCAGTGAACCGGGCCAGAACTGGTGAGTCCCAACATGACCTGGTCGGGGTCCACCATGCACCCAGAGGACAGAGAGTGCTGAGGGCTGGCAGGGATCACAGGGGGGCTCTGATGTATGCTGGTACCAAAATGAATGGTACCAGTACACATCTCAATGAGGGAGAAAGAGTAGATTCAAGCCTTCATATTAACTTTATATCTTTTATGTGGAGAAATCCATTTGAAAGCAAACATGAATCATCTGTACATTTAGCCTACTTTAAAACATACCTGGAGGGGGACATACAGACTTATGGTTAGTTTCTAATTCAAATGTAATTTACCGTTAGCATTTGCCTGAATTTTTGTAATAATTCAGAGTATGATTGGCACTGCATTTTGTTATAAATCTACACTATAGCTTCTGAGGATGAACCTTGAATCATCACTTTGCGTTTTTTTTTTTTTAAATGCCATTGATAGAAAATTCCCTATTCTATGTTAAAATGAACTATCACATACATAGTGAATTAGCTCAGGTAGGCTTTTAGTCTGTGCCCAGTTTGACAATCTGACACTGGCAAGAGAGTGTGTGTGTGTGTGTGTGTGTGTGTGTGTGTGTGTGTGTGTGTGTGTGTGTGTGTGTGTGTGTGTGTGTGTGTGTGTGTGTGTGTGTGTGTGTGTGTGTGTGTGTGTGTGTGTGTGTGTGTGTGTGTGTGCAGATGACAACAAGGCACTGTGGGGCATCAACATCATGAAGAAGGTGAAGAAGACGGGCAGTCCGAAGGCTTTTGGTGTGAGACTAGAGGACTGTCAGCATGCTGTCAACCACAAAGTGAGCCTTCAGGATGAAATATGAGCAACCACATTAACATGGCTCAGAGCCTAAAAATAACAGGAACTCGCTGTCATAAAACATAATGTCATTCTGTAGCAGTCCCTCATTATTTGGTACTTTCCCTTTTCTCCTTCCTTTTACTGAATGTTACAATTCCCTGAGCTGATTGGAGGGGATTAAGATCTGTTGGCTCTTAATTAAGAATTGTGAGAGCAGCTTGTGGTTTTCCCCTCTTGACCAATCAGAGTGAGACGAGAACATTTTTGACTCGAGAGAGGTAGAGAACTGCCCCCCCGCCCCCCACAGACTTTGTGATCTTTCTTCCTTTAAAGAAGTGCCCAGATATAAATGTCTTTGTTTCGGGTTCTGAATGGAGACATGACAAACAACAAAAGAAAACCCGTTCATATTCGGAAAATCAATTCATAAGTAATTACTAGGGATGCACCGAATGGGAAATTCTTGGCCGAAACCGATACCGAAAATAGAAAAGAGTTGGCCGAAAACCGAATGCCGAAAATGATTAATAGAAACATATATATATATATAATGTATACATTTTTTACCAATGTTGTTCAGCTACCTGATTATGGAAAAAGACATGATTATGGAAAAACTTAACTTTAATAATAATCACTATTATGGGTCCATAAAACATTTATTCAGCGCTTTTGAATGCATACAGTCCATTAATTCCAAGTCAAGTGCATTTTCTTTTCTCTGTAGGATAACTACAACAAAGTGCATTCAGAACAAAGCCAAGGTGCTTTAAAACTGCATAAACATCTAGGCCAGTAGGCCTAGATGTAAATAAAGACTGTAACAGCCAGGCCATCAACAACAACAAGTGCACCTATACATTTGGTTACCTAACGTGTTGTTGTGATGACGTAATCAAAACGCGGCAACAACAAGCACGGCGCGCGACCATGCTCGCGGCTGGCTCACAGCCAACATGTCTGCCGCTTGGAGATATTTCAAAATATCAGAGAAAGAGGCGCGGATTGCGATTTGTAAAACCTTTTTAGCTGACATTTCTCGAGGGGGTGTAACTGCAAAGACTTTCACCACTTCGGGATTACTCCATCACTTGAAATCAAAACACCCGGACAAATATGCGGAGTATGATCCACGTAACCCTGTTCTCTGACATTCGGTGATTCGGCCGAAAGGGCCTTTTTAAGCATTTTCGGCCGATAATTTTCGGTGGCCGAATATTCGGTGCATCCCAAGTAATTACTGAAAGAAACCCTGGAGTTCTTTAATTAAAAGATTATCAATAATTTTAGGATTAAATCCTGACAAACTGAGCTGTCACTAAGCAGGACTCTAACTTACTACAGTGCAATGTATTGCATATTGAAAGCAAAGCCATGTAACATCTCAAAATATAGTTTCTATTGTCATGTCAAATGCTTGAATGAATAAATACTATTTATGTCATAATCAACTGTACCAGGCAGTACTGAAAGAAATTCATCTCAGTGATGTCACATGCCTAAAGGGCCCTTCAGCCAAATCAGGATCATTTAATAAGTTGAGGTAAGTGTGTATTAACTTTGGATCAGACCCATTAGACTGGTATGAGGTTGCAATTTTTTTAAGTAGAATTTTCAAAGACACATTATAAATATATGATACATGTTTAAGAAAGGCAGTAAATAATGAATCGTTTAAAAAATAGGGTGTGAACTTGGGCTAGCCATCACTTCATATGGCCATTATATTTAGAAACGCATGTCTCTGTGTTTCTAAATATAACACTGACTGAAGTCATTTATTTTTGGCCTCCCTTTCTAATTTACTTTCATCACAAACATCCTTTATTTGCTTCGCTCCTCCATCATTAACTCTCCCTGTATGTCCTCAGTTCGTCCCTCTGATAGTGGAGATGTGCTGTGGGGTGGTGGAGGAGACGGGTTTGGAATACACCGGGATCTACCGCGTGCCGGGGAACAACGCCATGGTGTCCAACCTGCAGGAGCATCTGGACAAGGGCCTGGACATCAACACAGCTGAGGAGGTACATGTGTAACTGGAGCCGTAACTAAGAATCATTGAGGTACATTAGGAGTGTTTTATGTGTAAATGCTTCATGGAAAACACTAACCCCTCTCTTGTGTGTCTCAACAGAGATGGCAGGACCTGAACGTGATCAGCAGCTTGCTCAAATCCTTTTTCCGGAAACTGCCTGAGCCTCTCTTCACTGATGGTGAGTCCTCTCATCAGTTTATTGTGAAGCGCAGCAGGAATCATAATTAACCTCTGTAGTGCACATTATAAAAGTAGGGCTGCAACTGGATGCTTTTTCCAGTTTGTATACAAATAAACATAATTTAATGCCTCTTTCTGTACCTATATGATACAGAATGCTAAAAAATAAAAGCCTTTTAATGTATGTAGTCATACATCTACTCTGTCCACAGACAAATATAATGACTTCATCGATGCCAACCGTATAGAAGATGCAGAGGACAGACTGAAGACCATGAAGAAACTGGTATGTGTCGTAAAACAATTAATGTGTTCTCCCTTCTTTACTATATATAGACATTTGTATTAATTGGGATAAACCCCTTGAGATGCACCATCTCGTTTTCAAGGGTGTCCCGACAATAGCAACAACTTACAGACATACATAAACAAAAAGACAAAATGCTAAACATGACACACAAGACAAACCACATACAGTCTGTTAAGTACAATTCAAGCAATGCACACAATCATTACAATTTGGGACAGTCGAGCAAATCAGTTTCATCAATATCAGTTAATAACTAGAGAATGCAATTCCTGAAGAAATTGCTAGTGGGAATGCTTTATGCTGAAAATCTGACGCTAAACTGCTATGTTGAAATGTAATTTGTAAGAAAAAAAGTGAATAATTTAGATTGAAATGATACATGAACACTGGGGGCTTGAATGTGTGATGAGAGAAGAAAAGAAAGTGAAAAGGCTTGGAATAGAAGCAGAATATTTGAACCGCAAACTTCTGAACTAACTTGATGGCGAATGATCTGTCGCCATGGCAATGACATTTGAAAGAGAGAGAGAGAGAGAGAGAGAGAGAGAGAGAGAGAGAGAGAGAGAGAGAGAGAGAGAGAGAGAGAGAGAGAGAGAGAGAGAGAGAGAGAGAAAAATGAACAGTTCCATTGCACAGGTGTTTATAGTTGAGCTAACGAGGTGCCTAGACTTCAAAGGCTTCATTTTTCTGAATGAGAGATGAACCTCTTACATGTGAACGTTTTGTGGAAGAACGATAACAGATATCTGTGAAATTTCAAAACGTGAAGCATGTCAAGGAAGTTGAGTATCTGAAGTGTAATTTGTGTGTACTTTCGGGTTAATAATGTGGCCTTTTTGGCAGTTTAACTAAAGGTGTGCGGTTGCTGCTGTGAGGAAATATCTGCCTGAAATTACAATGGGCTTTAATGGAGACGTGTTCAACGTTTTTGTCACTTCATGCCCTCAAGAGGCACTTTGTTTAATTATTTTGCTTAATTATTTGTCATTTTTCAAGCTACGAGATGTTTTCCTACGTTTATCTTGAAAAATTATGTCTCAAGAATGTAGGGTTTGGGAATTATGGCATTTTTAAAGAAAAATATCAAGGCACATTTCAAGATTTCTTGCCCTCTAGCTGTGACATCACACACTCTAGTTAATGTTAAAATGTGAAGAAAACCTCTAAAACAAGGTCTGAACAATGTTTAATATCTCTAAAAGTAAGAATCAGATTTAAAAGTTGTTTTACATGAATAATGTCAGAAAGATGTGTAACATTTTAAAGTTGGAATGAGGTTTCTGAGTGAAAGTATGAATGAACAGTTGAAGTCGCATGAAGATTTTGAAGTTGAAGAATTTCTCCATTGACTTCAATGGTTAAAAATGTGATGTATTATGGGATGTATCTCTGGAATTATGAAAGTTATGAATGAGAAAAGTAATAGGCATCGATTCCCAACCGAGCTGAACGTTTTGATGTTTGAACGGAGTTTCTGCGATGTTCAATGCGGGAGGAGAAGAGGGCCAAAACAAGTCGTCGGAATAATAATAATAAACTTTTCGTCCGTAGAATAACAGTTAGTTGGAATGCTGTTAACAGCATTCCCACTAAACAAGTACAGACCAGTTGAAAGTGAGATAACAATGCATGTTTAAACATAATTAAATAATAACACAATACTGCTTTAAATAAGGGGGATAGTTAAGATAAATGCATTTAAATATCAGCTGAAGCCAATGCGCGTGTCTTTTTACATTTAAAGAAGGCCATTTAAGTTGGTTATACATTGTGCAGTGATGTGTATGAAAAGTAAAACCAAGAACAAATCTGCATAGTCTGTTGTAGGCTATGTTGAGTGCAGCAAGATCTGATTTATGTGCATTTTGGTAAACAACATCACAATAGTCCATAATCGGAAGAATAAGTTGAGAAGCAATTCTCTTTCGGACACTGAGCGTAAAACAATTGCGAGAGCGGTGTAAAACACTGATTCCGTAATTGACTTTTTATATTACGTGCTTTATATGTAGTTTAAATGAAAGTTCAGAGTCTAGCCATACACCAAGATATTTAAAGCTATCAACTTTATGCCATCCTTACATGTTATTACTACATTAGGTTTGGATTTGAGCTTCTGCCTGGTACCAAAGACCATGGTATAAGATTTTGTTTTGTTAAGCAGTAGTTTATTGTGTGATAGCCAGTCCTGTAAGATATTAAAATCCGATTGAAGAGAGATCTGAATTTGTGAAAAATCTGATTTGGATGTACAGTATATATGACAGTGTCATCAGCATAAAGGTGAGTACAACAATTAATGAGACAAGAAGATAAATCATTTATGTAAATAGAGAACAGAAGTGGGCCCAGAGTTTATCCTTGGGGTACACCCTTTTGTTGGATCAACAGGTCAGACTGTTTTCCATTAACAACCACACATTGCTTTCTACTGTGAAGGTACGAGTTAAACCATAACACTGTATTATTAGAAAGGCCAATGCCGTGAAGTTTATCCAAGAGCAGATATCGATCAACGAAATCAAAGGCTTTTGTCCAGTCAATAAAAATGGCACCTGTGAGTTCACCGTCATCTGCAGCAGAGTACAAGTCATTCGTAAATTTAAGTAGGGCAGTTGTTGTGGAGTGATTAGGCCTGAAACCAGATTGAACCGGAGATACAATATTATAAGTATTGAGATAATGTGACAGTTGATTATAAATTACTTTCTCCAAAACTTTGGAAATAGAGCAGATTATAGAGATTGGTTTATAATTATTTGTATCAAGTAAATCACCACCTTTATGCAGTGGAATGATGCGTGCACATTTCCAAATAGTCGGAAACTCACAGGTGGACAAAGACAGGTTGAATAAATCAGCAAGTGGGTACATGAGAATATGGGACTTTAATTTTATGAACCTGTTTTCTATATCATCAGGTCCTGCACTGCCATCCTATTTTAATTTTGTGATAGCATTATGAACTTCGTGTGGTAGAATATTCTTAAAAGAAAAAGAACTGTTGCAGTATGAGTTACTATTAGAAATACCAGTCGTCAAATAGGAGTCAGATAGTAGTGTGGAACATACATTAGCAAAATGCTGATTAAATATTTGGGCAATGGATAATGGGTCATGACTTATTGTATCAGCAGTTCTTATTTTATTAATAGAATGTTTACCTGATTTATTTTAAATAGATTTCATTTTAGTCCAAAATTGCTTGGGATTCTTAAAGTCTGATGTGAGAGATTATTTATAGTAGTTGGATTTAGCATTTCGAGTTTTGGTTTTACTCAGATTTCGAAGATGCCTGTATACTTACCCATCGGCTATAGTTCTTGAATGACGATATATCGACCATGCTTTATCCCTTTCCCTAAAGAGACTGATGAGTTCAGAATTGATCCAAGGGAGATGTTGACCTTTGACCTTAACCGTTCTCACAGGTGCATGTTTGTTCATGACATCAGTGAGCTCTTTATGCAGAAAATCCCAAGCATCTTGTACAAAAAGGTATTAGTTGAAATCTGTCCCAATTAAGGGCAACAACATCATTAATAAATATATCAACATTCAATTTTTTATATTGTCTGATTTTGACTAGTTTTGGAGGTAGTTTAATTAATTTGATTTTCCATACGCAATAAACAATTGAATGATCGCTGAAGCAATCCGACATGACACCAGCTTTTAAGATTCTGTCAGGATGTGACACCAGTATCTAGTCAAGCAGAGATTGGGTTCTAAGAGTGATACGAGTTGGCTCATTAATTAGCTGCTTAACATTTAGACTACTGAAAAGTTTTTCCTCTCTATCAGATGATTTATCCAACCGATTTTTGTTGAAATCACCAAGCAAGATTATTTCATTTCCGCAGGAAATTGAGTTGATAGTGTCAATTATATGGTTAAAAGACTCTGCAGGTGAAGAAGGTGGCCTATAGATGCTACCAATAGTTAAGCATTTATTTTCATGAAAAATAATTTTAAGAAAAATGCATTCAAAATGTAGAGGCTCTATAGAAGTAGCAATTAGCTAAGTCACAAGGTCAGAGGAGACATAAATAGCCACACCTCCACCCCTGCTGCATCTATCAGATCTGTAAAGCAAATAATTTGTGATTTGTAGTTCACTATCGGAAATGTTACTACTAAGCCAAGTTTCAGAGAGTGTGATGATTTTAGGTTTATGTAGAACAACCCATATCCGAAGTAAATCAATTTTGGGCAATAGACTCCTGATATTCAAATGAATGATTTTTATACCCTTTAATTCATCCAGTCTGGAAATAATAGCAAATAATGTTCCTGTCACTTGTTACGCATACATGTGCTTCATGACTGTAAAGATTGATAGATTCAACCATTAATGTAAAACAAACATACAAAACATTCAAACACAAAAAGAAAAATACAGAAAAACACAAAACAACCTTTAAGCCCCTGACACACTGTCCCGAAATTGACACCCGATGGAAACACGATTAAGGAAATGTTCAAATTCGGCTCCGATCGTGACAACATCGGGCCATTCGTGAGGGCATCTTAAGCTATCGTATGACCGCCGGTGGAGTTTCTCAGGCTCCGGCAGCAATTTCTGATCGGGGCGCATGCCCGATGGCACCGATGATAACAAGATGCTCTCACGATGGCCTTACGAAGGGCAAAATTGACACACAAATTCAACACGAAAATGAACCTTCGCAAGGTCCTTCTGCAATTTTTTGGCAGGCCAAAGATTTTGCCACCACTCACGAAGTTGCTGCCGGAGCCTAAGAAACTCCACCGGCGGTCAGACGATGGTTTAAGATGCCCTCACGAATGGCCCGATGTTGTTACGATCAGAGCCGAATTTGAACATTTCCTTTATCGTGTGTCCATCGGGTTGTTTTATTGCACAACAAAATCATGTAAACATATTATGTAAATAACCCAATTTGTGTTCTGTGAAACTGAAAAGGATATAATATATTATTTTGAAGGCGAGTTGACAGGAAATTGACGGAGAAAACTTAATATTTTCTACATATAAAGACGGATAAAGTAAAGAACAAAGTCTGAAAATATCAGTACAGTATCATAGTACTTTAAAATAATCGTTTTTGTTACTTTCGTTGCAGTTTTATGTCTTAAATGTAATGTAAGTGTTGCCTTTGTGTGTGATTCGGGGCAATCTTCGTGCAAAATTCACAATTCCATATTTGTGTGTCCATAGTGTGTCAATTTCAGGACAGTGTGACAGGGGCTTTAAGAAGGCCCAGCAGCCATGGACACCAAATCCCAGAGCATTACCATGAATAAACTTAAACATAATAAATAATTACACGGAGCTCAGTCTGCATTACGAAGAGGATAAAGAAGTCATAGCTCAAATAAATTAATCCGAACGAACACAAACATTATTTAACAATAACAGCCACTCAGGGAAGTATTGCAATAGTAGTGGACTCTAACGTGCCAAAGAAGAAGAAGTAGTGACGTCAACGTCACTGTAAAATGTAAACAAACCACACAACTGAAAGAGCCAGGCGGGTGCCCACCTGTTATATTCAGTTATAATAAACACAAAAGAGAGTGTCAACAACATCTCAGCAGTCATGACACGTCACGTAAACAGGTCTCTGTTTTTAGAGAAGATGAGAAAAATAAAAAACAAGAGAAGAGAGGAAACCGAGGAGAAAGTCACTTAGCTGCACCATCGTAGTGGATCAACATGCTACCATTAGCAGCAGCCTCATCTCTGGGGATGTTCGTCACCCAGGAGAGTTTGAGGTGGACATGAAGATTGCCTCCGCGTCTATGTGGGTAGAGAATCGTTGTTGTGTGCCATCAACAACAACGCAGAGGTTGCACGGGTAGAGGAGAAAGTACTTCATGTTGAGTTCACGGAGCTTGCGTTTGACTGGATCGAAGCTCCGACGTCTTCTGGTAAGCTCGGGACTGAAATCGGGATATACTGTATTTCTTTCTGGCAAGACGAAGGATTTTCACTTTGTCCTAGAAGTTCAGCGGAATCCTACGAAGCGAAGGTTAGAACGTCGGCTCCGGTTCTCCAAGTCATCAACTTTAGACATTAGGAAGGAGTTGTCTCTCTCAAGCTGCTTGACTCGAGCGACACACTCGTGTACATTGTCCTCATTAGCCCCGACACGCTGCTCTAACAAATTGACCTGGTCTCCCAAACTAGACAGGGAATTGTGTATCCTGCTCAAGCTACTTTGAATGGGATCAATTTTTGAGTCAATGTGAGTCAGCATGTCGGCCTTGATTTGCTGAATCGCGTCCCACAAAGTTTGCAGAGACATGTTTCCCTCCATAGTTGCAAATGCAAAAAATACAATAATCCAGAGACCGTAGTGAGCCGCTTTACTATGTTAATCAAATGTTCATGGGTTCAGATCATGTGGATCAATGATATGAGCTTTTAAGAGCTAATTTAACAGCGACAAACAGACAAGCTTGAGATGCGCTTACTCACGCTGCGACCATCTTGGATTGATCCTGCCTATAAATATTTGTATTTCTATATTCATCCATCCTTCCGTCTGCAGCTCCATGACCTCCCAGATTACTATTACCACACCCTGAAGTTCCTGGTGGGTCACCTGAAGAAGGTGGCAGATAATGCTGACAAGAACAAGGTAACCTCTCCGCCTCTAAGGGAACACAATCATTCTTTAAGACAGACATGATCTTAACTTGGAGATGATTTCCAGATGGAGCCCAGGAACCTAGCCCTGGTGTTCGGTCCCACTCTGGTTAGGACGTCAGAGGACAACATGACGGACATGGTCATCCACATGCCTGACCGCTACAAAATAGTAGAGACACTCATCTTGCACGTAAGATTGAGAAGCTGCCTTCTAATGCAGAAATACTGCACCACTCATTGTGCTGCGTTTGTGTTATCATTAATGCTGTGTTGCTCCAACAGCATGACTGGTTCTTCACTGACGGAGAGCTCGATAAGGAAGAGAAGGTATGTTAGCCCACAGAGTGATGTCATAAAGACATTCAACCTGGAACCTCTCTCATACAATACAATAATACAATTGTGTGTGTGTGTGTGTGTGTGTGTGTGTGTGTGTGTGTGTGTGTGTGTGTGTGTGTGTGTGTGTGTGTGTGTGTGTGTGTGTGTGTGTGTGTGTGTGTGTGTGTGTGTGTGTGTGTGTGTGTGTGTGTGTGTGTGTGTGTGTGTGTGTGTGTGTGTGTGTGTGTGTGTGTGTGTGCGTACCCCGCAGGACGAGCGGAACATGCAACCTGTTCCCAACATCGACCATCTGCTGTCCAACATCGGCAGGCCAGGCATGCCGGGGGAGGCCTCAGGTGAGAACTGTGATTTAATGCGTGGCATGAGAGACGCATGTTTACTACGAGAGGATCACACATATCTGCTTCACTAAAACTCAGCTCAGTTGAAATTATGATAAAGGTGCCAAGTTTGGACTGTACAAAAGAAAAGAGAGGGCACTTTGTCCCAGGTGGCGTCCTTTATAAACCCCATGTGGCTCTCATAGTTTCTAAATCAAGAAATGTATACGCATAAATATTATATATGTCACTATTCGACATACTTTTACTCCAACAAACTTTTGGAAAGCCTTCTGTGAAATGGCACTCACAAAATAAAATAAAATTAGTTCAAAAAGGATTTGGAAGAGAAATCCAAAGCCTGTCTCTCCCCTCACGCAATATGGCCAATTGCTTCGTGAAATGATCCGTTTCATTTAAACTGACCCCTGATCTGGGTCTTCTGCTATCTGCTGGTGTTGACCAAAGATAAAGCCTTACATGAATAATGCCAATTACACTTGAATGTTTAATTGCTTCTTTATTTTTTACTCCTAATGTACTAGTCGGTCTCACTTTCTTTATTTTCCAGTAGCTCTCTTTACTCTCCAGTTATTTCTCTGGCTGTGTATACTTATGATCTTTCATACTCTTTTTAACTTTCTCTCTTTTTCTCCGGACTTTCTGCCCTCTTCTTCTGTAGCTGAGACACTGGATCAGCCTCTTCGGTAGGACCGGGTCTTCCTCTTGTGTGTTTGGTGTTTCTATTGCACTTGGATTCCTTTTCTTTCCTCCTGTCTGACTTTCCCACCGTTGAAGCGTCATGCCCATGTCTTGCTGACACAGTACAGGGGTCCCCGTGCATGAAAAACACACAGTGTGTAGATTGATGCACATGATGCACAAAGCTCACAAGCAACACACGCTAATATGCATGTCCGACTCACCATGGTAACACCATGAAGCGGCAGCGCTGGTGTCCTGCTCAGCTGTGACAGGGAGGGGGAGGGTTGTGTAGTCTCTGAGTTACATCGTTGTAGGAGAAAAAGTGGAAACACTTTTGAG
>NW_027639935.1:0-30860 GCF_949606895.1 Notothenia rossii
CAGGCTGAATGGAGGTCTCTTGGAGGAAGATCCAGATTACGATAAACATCTTTCAGAGGAGAGAGCGAAGCTGCAGAGGCTTTACGGAGGAGGAGATCTGAGCAGCTTCCCTCAGTTCAGCTTCAGCGGTGAGAGAGAGCTTCATTCACAGAGAAAACGTTACTTCATACACGAGATGTAGAGGTGTTGAAAATGTGTCAGTTTCAAGATATTCCAGAACATACTTAAATGTGTTTAAAGCGTTGATTGAACATAGCAGCTATTGTTTATGGCATGCAAATGTATTTTAATATCTTCTTCTTTCAGACAGAACATTCAACTCAAAGTGCTTCATGTTAAAATATAAAACAACAAATACAATTTTACACGACTAAAACTGACAATAAGGTCCTTTTTAAAATCATTTAAAAATGAATAAATCCAAGTTAAAAGAATGAAATACCATAAATACAAATGCAAAGTATAGAAAATAACATTATAATTATAAAAGCTTAAAAACTAAGGTTATAGTATAACTCCAAATTAAAAGATCCATCCATCCATCCATCTTCTCCCGCTTCTCCGTGGTCGGGTCTCGGAGGTAGCAGTTCCACCAGAGAGCCCCAAACGTTCCTTTCCCTGGCCACATCAACCAGCTCTGACTGGGGGGTCCCAAGGCGCTCCCAGGCCAGAGAAGAGATATAATCCCTCCATCTGGTTCTAGGTCTACCCCTTGGTCTCCTCCCAGCTGGACGTGCCTGGAACACCTCCCTAGGGAGGCGCCCAGGTGGCATCCTAACTAGGTGCCCGAACCACCTCAACTGGCTCCCTTCGACTCGAAGGAGGAGCGGTTCAACTCCGAGTCCCTCCCGGACGACTGAACTTCTCACCTTATCCCTAAGGGAGACGCCAGCCACCCTGCGGAGAAAACCAATCTTGGCCGCTTGTACCAGCGATCTCGTTCTTTCGGTCATGACCCATCCTTCATGACCATAGGTGAGGGTAGGAAGGAAAATGGCGCGGTAGACAGAGAGCTCTGCCTTCTGGCTCAGCTCCCTTTTCGTCACAACGGTGCGGTAAAGAGACTGCAGTACCGCTCCGATTCCCCGACCCATCTCACGCTCCATTGTTCCCTCACTCGAGAACAAGACCCCGAGATACTTGAACTCCTTCACTTGGGGTAAGGACTCATTCCCTACTTGGAGTGGACAGTCCATCGGTTTCCTGCTGAGAACCATGGCCTCAGATTTGGAGGTGCTGATCCTCATCCCAGCCGCTTCACACTCGGTTGCGAACCGATCCAGTGAGTGCTGAAGGTCGCAGACCGATGAAGCCATCAGAACAAAAAGCAGTGGTGCAATTCTTAGTCCACCGACCTGCAGACCCCCTCCCCCACGACTACGCCTCGAAATCCGAACCATGTATATTACAAACAGGATTGGTGACAAAGCGCAGCCCTGGCGGAGGCCAACCCTCACCGGAAATGGGTCCGACTTACTGCCGAGGACCCGGACACAGCTCTCGCATTGGGAGTACAGAGATTGGATGGCCCTGAGTAGAGACCCCCTCACCTCATACTCCCGCAGCACCTCCCACAGTGACTCCCTGGGAACCCGGTCATACGCCTTCTCCAAGTCTACAAAACACATGTAGACTGGATGAGCGTACTCCCAGGCCCCCTCCAGGATCCTTGCGAGAGTAAAAAGCTGATCCGTCGTTCCACGACCAGGACGGAATCCGCATTGTTCCTCCTCAATCTGAGGTCAGACAATCGTCCTGACCCTCCTTTCAAATTAAAAGATAGATTACGTAAATAGGATTAGATTCTATAAACTACCTATAACATCTTTGAAATGCAGCAAAAAGAAAGCAAATGTACAATGATCTTAAACAACACAATGTTTTTATAGATTTACAGCAGTTAAAGTTAGTTATAGTCTTTTGGAGATAGTTTAGTTTTTTGTTCGATTAAACAAAACACATTTTCCAAGATATCACAATGACAAACGTAATGGCTGATAATACAATGACTTACTGAGATTATGAATTGTATTTCTTAATATGCATGTTTCACTGCAAGGACGCCTTCAAATATGTACAGTGGTGAATATAAATGAATGTATCTTGAAAAGTATCTTAAATATTTTCTGCTGTTTTCTCTTTAGAGCCCGAAATGGACAAGGACTCCAAATGATCCACGAAGTCTTCCTCCTACACTTCTTTAACGAACGTCTCTGACAGTTACTTCATGTGAGAACAGATTTGAGGCTAGAAGAAGCACATGATGTTTGTTTGTGTGCCTTTAAAAGGATAATGTAATCTGGTTTGTCTGTACTGTGCAATAATGATAGTAACAAATGATATATTTTATTAAAGCAACACTTTCAAAAGAGAACATGTTTTCTGATTCACAGGATGTGTAGGTGTGAGTGTGTGTTTGTGAATTGCAATGAACGTGTAGCATAAAACAGAAAAGGCCTGGATGAACAACAACACACACACACATTTTTTTCCATGATCTCACATGCATTTGGCTATATTTCATGTTTTTCTTAAAGTCACAACCACAGACACACACACACACTAAAAAATTGTGAGCTTAGCAGCATAACAACATGCTATAACAAAAAAAAATGTTCTCTCTTCTTTAGAGAGAAGACACATCTGAGTGGTAGATTCATTTGTATATATGATTCGGCATAGTTATTTAATAAGCCTATGTAATTCATACAGAACCCAGCGTACACTAATCACCATCAAAGGCATGACTCACATAATACATTTTTATTTCCTGATGTATTTATTTACTCTTATTTTTTAACTGTTTATTTCAGCTTTATTTCTTTCCAAGATTTCACTTTTATTACTGGATTTTCTTTTACTTTTTTTATTATTTTTATATATTTTGTATGCATACATTTACTCATGCTTATTTATTATGTCTTTATTCTCATGGCATTCTCAGTCCTCCATAGATTGTAGTGTACAGTGTGTAGAATAGTAAGTGATATGATTATAGACACAATTGTGTTTAGGGCACTTTAACTGCTTTACTGAAGGCATATTGGTTTCGTATAAAATCAAAATGTACTTACCTTTGTTGCAGTTCATTTGTACTGAACACATAATAAACTCCAAAGATTTAATCATTGACCTTATCACATGAGTGCAGCACCGCCGCACGCTTTTATCCAATCACAGTCGGAGCTTGAAGCGTATGTCGGCGCTGATTCGCCGAACCACCTGTCCGTCATGTGTTTAGGGCGTTGCCTTTCTCGGCAGCTGTCAGATGCAGAGCTTCTCCTCTAAAACGGCCGAAAACACGGCAGGACAGATGAATATCGGACATTTGTGAACAAAAAAGCAGTCTTTTAGAAACAAAGGTAAGCACTTAATTTCTTAACAAATTGTTTTTAGTGATATATAAATGCCAGGTGTTGATGATAAAGCTTCTAACGGTTATTATTCCTGATGTTTTTAGCACCTAGCTAGTGCTAACGGTCACCTGGCAGTTACAATGGAGCAGTTGGATTTGTAGGCTGTTTATCGCATGAATATTAAGTGACGTAACATTGCCGTTAAATAATAAAATAGAGCATTACATGAACCGTTACTGAGCTAACTGTTTCGTTCAGGGGCGGAACCAGCAAATGGTTAGAAGGGGGGCACCATGAGAGACTGTTTATCATCCAGAAACACCCTTATTTACATTAAATATTAATATCATCTGCCTTGTTTTAGGCTCCCTGTAGTGGGAAGTAGGGCTTCACAATTAATCGGTCTCACCATGGACTATTTTTCAATTATATTTTGAATAGTGTTTAAAAAAGGAGAATTCAGCAGAGTATAAGGGGTACTATGAGAGACTGTTTACCTGACAGAAACAGCCTATTTGACCGTATATATTAATATAATCTGCCTTTCTTTGGATTCCCTGTAGTGGGGAAGTGTTGTACAATTTATCGAAATGTT
Source organism: Notothenia rossii (assembly GCF_949606895.1). Taxonomy (NCBI): domain Eukaryota; kingdom Metazoa; phylum Chordata; class Actinopteri; order Perciformes; family Nototheniidae; genus Notothenia; species Notothenia rossii. The sequence continues at coordinate 3,952 of NW_027639935.1, forward strand.
TAATCATAATATTTTTCTGTTATATTGAGAATAAAGTGTTCCCCTTTGTCACTTGTCATACCAATACTACACATATTTTATTGCATTTTATTTTTAAGGGTATATTTATATTTCATCTATATTCCATGTACATATTGCTATTGTTATAATTTTTTTATTAAAATAGATTTGTATCTTTATTTGTTGGTCCTTTTCTTACAGTGTAGCTTCTTTAACTATGTTTACTGTATTTATGTATGCACCAAATACATCAAGGCAAATCCCTTGTATGTGTTAACCTTACGTATTTTTGTATGCCGACCCGGAAGCTAGCATCTCCCTGGTTCCCTTGACAAAAAGCCAATGGGATTTTTCCATTGGATTTTGGAATATTGCAGAAAATAAGCTCTGTGGTCAACACATGTTTATGATACTTACACGTTTTGTTAAGCTCTTTGTGTTAACACTGTTTGCAGGAGCGTTGTACATCGCCATTCATTGTACATCCCTTGTTTCCTCCAGAGTGCTGATCCTCCCCAACCATCTAGCGGACCATCGGACCCCCATCATATCCTCATCATGGAGGCCGCCAACAGCTACGTGCTCATCCACGGGAAGAACATATCCCAAAATACCCTGGCAGGCTCTGCAGCCGGGCCCCACATGTCCATCGATAAGCTGTTCCCGGCTCTCCTCGAGTGCTTTGGCATCATATTGTGTGGCTACATAGCTGGCAGGTAGGCAAAAGCAGTTAACACAATCTGGCAGTAAACACAATCTCACAATTTCAAGGGATTATTATAACGCCGATACCTTTAGGGAACAAACTTGCAAAATGCCATTTAAAAATGTCATCAACCAAGTGATAACTACAACAGTGAACCTTCTGTGTTCATGTTTCTCTCTGTCACAAGACTTAAATCGCACTTAATTCAAACTCAACACAAACAAAGTAAGTCTAACGAAAGCCTTCCTGTCTTTCTACTGTTACGACAATCACCACCTTTGTTTTTATCTACAAACAAACTCCTAATCCACCCATTTAAATATGAAAATATACGACACTGAGTAGTCTTTCATAGTCTTTTAAGTTGGTGTCACATAATAAGCTAGCATTTCAAGTTTTTGCTATATGCTGGAATTACCAAATCAACATATAAATAGTTATACGTGAACAACATCTGTGTGTTTATTGCTAACTCTTCTATTTGCTCCTACAGGGCAGATATCATCACACAGAGCCAGGCGAAGGGTTTGGGGGCCTTTGTGTCTAAATTCGCTCTTCCAGCTCTGCTCTTTAAAAACATGGTGCTGCTGGACTTTGGGGACGTCATCTGGGCGTTTCTCTGGAGCGTCATGGTCGCTAAGGTTGGTGTCTGACTGTCTGTTTATGTATATTATTTAATTCACTTAAAAAAAAAAAATAGCAACCTGTGTTCAAGGTCATACAATGACAAATGTTCTGTTTTCTTTACACTGCCTGTAAATACATACATAGTACATGTAGTGACAAACCAATAACAAGTACACAATATATGTATTTACTTTCTTTGCTATATCATGGTGTAGGATTTTAAGAAGTCATGTGATTATAACCTACATTTGAGACTCCTCTCCTGCAACCTAATTTAATTTGTTTTTGTTTCATTCGACTTTTATGTATTAACTGTTGTGTGTATGAAAAATAAAGCCTTTGAATGTTTCCATGCTGTGTGTAGGTGACGGTGTTTGCGCTGGTGTGTGTTCTGACTCTGATGGTGGCCAGTCCAGAGTGCAGATACAGCAAGGCGGGTCTGTACGCCATCTTTGCTACGCAGAGCAATGACTTCGCCTTAGGATACCCCATAGGTGAGGAAGACACTGATGCTTTCTACTCAAATGTTCTTGAAAATACCGTTTTTTAAAGGTCCCCTATTATACAGTTTTTCATCAATATATCACAGGTGTCAGATATATCCAGAGCCTGTCTCTGATTGGCTGAAACACCAAACGGATCATTGCAGCATTACCCATAATCCCCTCTGTTTCAGCCCTGTTTCCAAAGTGCTGATTATCTGTATGTTACTTTAGATGAAAATAAGGAGCCCCTCCCCACGCCCCTCTGAGAGACATTTGGTTACAAAGAACACAATGGTGCTCTAGGAGGAGATTCAGGTGATAAGGGGGGGGGGTTACCTTGGTTGCTCATTGGCTAATGGTTACACAAGACAAAAAACATTATGACATCATAAAGTGGCCAAAATCTGATCAGCTCATTTTCAAAATTTCAGAGTCTCTTTCCACAGAGGGGACACATGTTGATGTAGAAGAGACATGAGGAAGAGGGGACACGTGTTGATGTAGAAGAGACATGAGGAAGAGGGGACACGTGTTGATGTAGAAGAGACATGAGGAAGAGGGGACACGTGTTGATGTAGAAGAGACATGAGGAAGAGGGGACACGTGTTGATGTAGAAGAGACATGAAGAAGAGGGGACACATGTTGATGTAGAGGAGACATGAAGAAGAGGGGACACATGTTGATGTAGAAGAGACATGAGGAAGAGGGGACACATGTTGATGTAGAAGAGACATGGAGAAGAGGGGACACATGTTGATGTAGAAGAGACATGAAGAAGAGGGGACACACGTTGATGTAGAAGAGACATGGAGAAGAGGGGACACATGTTGATGTAGAAGAGACATGAAGAAGAGGGGACACATGTTGATGTAGAAGAGACATGGAGAAGAGGGGACACATGTTGATGTAGAAGAGACATGAAGAAGAGGGGACACATGTTGATGAAGAAGAGACATGAAGAAGAGGGGACACATGTTGATGAAGAAGAGACATGAAGAAGAGGGGACACATGTTGATGTAGAAGAGACAAGAGGAAGAGGGGACACATGTTGATGTAGAAGAGACATGAAGAAGAGGGGACACGTGTTGATGTAGAAGAGACATGAAGAAGAGGGGACACATGTTGATGTAGAAGAGACATGAAGAAGAGGGGACACATGTTGATGTAGAGGAGACATGAAGAAGAGGGGACACATGTTGATGTAGAAGAGACATGAAGAAGAGGGGACACATGTTGATGTAGAAGAGACATGAAGAAGAGGGGACACATGTTGATGTAGAAGAGACATGAAGAAGAGGGGACACATGTTGATGTAGAAGAGACATGGAGAAGAGGGGACACATGTTGATGTAGAAGAGACATGAAGAAGAGGGGACACATGTTGATGTAGAAGAGACATGAAGAAGAGGGGACACATGTTGATGAAGAAGAGACATGAAGAAGAGGGGACACATGTTGATGTAGAAGAGACATGAAGAAGAGGGGACACATGTTGATGAAGAAGAGACATGAAGAAGAGGGGACACATGTTGATGTAGAAGAGACATGAAGAAGAGGGGACACATGTTCATGAAGAAGAGGGGACACATGTTGATGTAGAAGAGACTTGAAGAAGAGGGGACACATGTTGATGTAGAAGAGACATGAAGAAGACGGGACACATATTGATGTAGAAGAGACAAGAGGAAGAGGGGACACATGTTGATGTAGAAGAGACATGAAGAAGAGGGGACACATGTTGATGTAGAAGAGACATGAAGAAGAGGGGACACATGTTGATGTAGAAGAGACATGAAGAAGACGGGACACATATTGATGTAGAAGAGACAAGAGGAAGAGGGGACACATGTTGATGTAGAAGAGACATGAAGAAGAGGGGACACATATTGATGTAGAAGAGACAAGAGGAAGAGGGGACACATGTTGATGAAGAAGAGACATGAAGAAGAGGGGACACATGTTGATGTAGAAGAGACATGAAGAAGAGGGGACACATGTTGATGTAGAGGAGACATGAAGAAGAGGGGACACATGCTGATGTAGAAGAGACATGAAGAAGAGGGGACACATGTTGATGTAGAAGAGACATGAAGAAGAGGGGACACATATTGATGTAGAAGAGACAAGAGGAAGAGGGGACACATGTTGATGAAGAAGAGACATGAAGAAGAGGGGACACATGTTGATGAAGAAGAGACATGAAGAAGAGGGGACACATGCTGATGAAGAAGAGACATGAAGAACAGAGGACACATGTTGATGTAGAAGAGACATGAAGAAGAGGGGACACATGTTGATGTAGAAGAGACATGACGAAGAGGGGACACATGTTGATGTAGAAGAGACATGGAGAAGAGGGGACACATGCTGATGTAGAAGAGACATGAAGAAGAGGGGACACATGTTGATGTAGAAGAGACATGAAGAAGAGGGGACACATGTTGATGAAGAAGAGACATGAAGAAGAGGGGACACATGCTGATGAAGAAGAGACATGAAGAACAGAGGACACATGTTGATGTAGAAGAGACATGAAGAAGAGGGGACACATGTTGATGTAGAAGAGACATGACGAAGAGGGGACACATGTTGATGTAGAAGAGACATGGAGAAGAGGGGACACATGCTGATGTAGAAGAGACATGAAGAAGAGGGGACACATGTTGATGTAGAAGAGACATGGAGAAGAGGGGACACATGTTGATGTAGAAGAGACATGAAGAAGAGGGGACACATGTTGATGTAGAAGAGACATGAAGAAGAGGGGACACATGTTGATGTAGAAGAGACATGAAGAAGAGGGGACACATGCTGATGTAGAAGAGACATGAAGAAGAGGGGACACATGTTGATGTAGAAGAGACATGAAGAAGAGGGGACACATGTTGATGTAGAAGAGACATCAAGAAGAGGGGACACATGTTGATGTAGAAAAGAAATGATGAAGAGGGGACACATGTTGATGTAGAAGAGACATGAAGAAGAGGGGACACATGTTGATGTAGAAGAGACATGAAGAAGAGGGGACACATGTTGATGTAGAAGAGACATGAAGAAGAGGGGACACATGCTGATGTAGAAGAGACATGAAGAAGAGGGGACACATGTTGATGTAGAAGAGACATGGAGAAAAGGGGACACATGTTGATGTAGAAGAGACATGAAGAAGAGGGGACACATGTTGATGTAGAATAGACATGGAGAAGAGGGGACACATGTTGATGTAGAAGAGACATGAAGAAGAGGGGACACATGTTGATGTAGAAGAGGTGACCTTTAAAGTCTCCTTTTCTCTGTGTTTCTAGTTGATGCTTTGTATCGGAGCACGTATCCAGAGTACCTGCAGTACATCTATCTGGTTGCCCCGGTTTCTCTCATGCTGCTCAATCCCATCGGCTTCGCTCTGTGTGAGGTGCAGAAGTGGAAGCAGACCAACCATTCACACAGCACTAAGCGCATCGTGGGAGTCGTAGTCCTACAGGTAATGTGTGCAAAGAGTGGTGCAGTGATGATGTAGGCTGTCAGGTAGCATCGTAAGGGTTTCTTTGGACAGTCGGCATTTGGAGTTCTGAATATTGCTGATTATAAAACGGACAAGTCAAATCAAGCAATCTGATTGGTTCTTAGCTGTGATATAATGAGCACATACCAAGGCCTGTCGTGAGCTATTGCTTAAATATAAGTTAAGCGAACACATGTTTATGAAAGGTACAGGTTTTGTTAAGCAGGACCTTCTCCACATATTAACACCCCTTTATGATTTTTGAAGTCAAAAGCTAACGTTAGGCTACTAAGGAACTACAGCACGGTCACATGACTTCACTTCACCACCGCTAATGTTGGGCGTGATGACGTTTCGTTGTCTCATTTAGACACTTGTTTGAGACAGACCTTATTTCAGGTTAACAACCAAAAACTCAATTACAAAAACTAGTTAGACAAAATTACACCTACAGATTTTACCAACCATTTTTTGTGGTCCTTGTATGGCAGTATATATTCTGAAGATGCTATGGAACTTAATTTGAGTCAGATCATTTTCATTTTGGAACAATCTAACACTGTCATATACTTACTTATGATTTATTCATTGCCAGTTTTGTGTTTAGCTTTGTTTAGCCTGCTATAATCTTGTGTTCATCCACCTTCTTTTCCCTAACTTTTAATGTATTCAAAGTGTTGTTGAATGTATGCCTTTTTGTTTTTATGTAAGTTGATCACTCCCTCTCTCTCTGCCCCCTGCAGGTGATGAAGAACCCCATAGTGTTCATGGTGATAATAGGGATCCTCTCCCACTTTGCACTGGGCCAGCAGATCCCCGCCGTGCTCTCTCAGTTCATCGACGGCCTGGCCAACTCTTTTGGAGGAGCGGCTCTGTTTTACCTCGGCCTCACTATGGTAGTTCCTTTTGGTTGATCACATTACATTTTGATTTACCTCTGTAAAGTCAGCAGTAGGTTTTTTTTAGCTGAGTATAATTTGAATTACCTTGGATGAGATTTCAAAAATGTTGACCCCTTTTGTTAATGCAAAGAGTAATACATGTTTTGTATGAACCAAAACTCTGGGTTTCCGGTCCTACGACCCTGGTTCTCTTTTTAGCAGGCCGGATCTCCATGGTAACTTATGCTGAACGGCTAGCCTGCTCCGGAGCAGGTTAGGTTCCAGGATAAGAGATCAACTCAGTGAAAGCACCGCCTGCTGACCAATCAGAGCTCAGTGTGCGGAGTTTAAAGCGATCAAGTCATATTACAGGAGAAAGGAAATACAGAAAAGCTGCCGTTGCAGGAAAGACGGCCGGCAAAAATCACCGACTGTGTGAACGTGAACATTAATAGAATATCACCTCCCATCTTCAGAGCAATCTGACTATTATAACATTAGCGTTAAGAAAGCTTACTCAAATATCTCCCACAACATAAGTAACCGGATCAGAGTAACATTAAGTACAGTCCGCGGCATATCACATCATAATGTATCATATATCTCCTTATCTGAGTCAGCTGAGCCGTATCTGGCCGTGCAACACTCACAGTGTCACATACTGTATGCAGAAGTATTATTTTAAGCAACACATTAAGTTGAGGAAACACTCGAGTCAAATGTAATTAAAGTCAGATCGTGTCTTAGACGGGGCAGTGATATCATAAACCTGTTAATGTACGCATTCAAACACTTTCTCTTTTACCAGCTGTATTCACCTTGCAGGTGCAGCTATGTGGCTTTGATCCTGGATAAAGTGTTTAAGTCATGGATGTTTAAAGTTTAACTTCTTCATTTGTCTAATATTATAATTTACTTTTCATTCAGGAAGTATGACGCTGTGCTGTCAGTGCACTTCTCCATGTTTGTGATTGGTCACATGTTGCTAAACCCGCCCCTTTCATGTGAACGCGCACATAACTAGATAGGGCAAAGCTGGCTTGAGTTAACGAGTTGATAACCAGCGTCGTAGGACCGCTTAGAAAGAGCGCGTTTGTTTTGGATTAGGTAAGCCGGGTAACTCAAACATATCCAGGTTATGTTGAACCTGCTTCGTCGTACAGGCCTCTGGAGTAAAGTGTGCAGAACCTACCTATGATGCTGTATTTCTGTTTGTCTTTCAAGGCTTCAAGGTTTCAAGGCTTTTATTAGTCATACGAACATAGCTACAGTCTAGTTATGACGAGGAAAATCTTAGGTCACAGGCTCCTCCAACAGTGCAACACAATTAAACAGATAAACAAAAAAAAAAATAGTGCAAGTAATTAGTACATACAAAAGGAAAAAAAGTGAAATAGTGCAAGTGATTTGAATGATATATTAGATCAATAATTCCTAAGTAGCAGCCAGATTAATGTTATGATGTTGTTTCAAGTGTAGGTGTTTAATAGTCTTATTGCCTGTGGGATGAAAGTGTCCCTGCCTTTCACCCATGTAAATGTTATAATCTGCATCATTTCCATTTCAGCATCAGTTAGTAATTTCTCTTTGTCTCTCGCAGGTCGGCCAGCTTAGGAAACTCACCAGAGACACCGGAGTCGCCTTGATTCTCCTCATCACAGCCAAACTGTAAGCAGGACTGGGATTGGTTTAATGTGTGATTTTAGTGTGGGGGTGGCTTTAATTGCAGTATAGCGAATAATCAAAAGTGTTAAGGTACAGTATAGCGAGGCAATGTTCGCTGGAACCACTCAATATACTGTATTTCTGCCCAGTGCAATGACACCACCATATATGGCTTTACACACAAGCGGTGTGCCACAATATTTCCATACACCCCTAAGTTACCCTCAATAACTATGACTGCCTGAACAGCTGGTCTTTGATGAAGTTTGAAACGTTTGTGTGTGTCTCTCTGCAGCCTGGTGATGCCTCTGGTGTGTAAAGACATGGTGGATATTCTGGATGTTGGGGTGAACAGCACCAGCTCCAATCACACCAGTCTGTCTAACTTTGCTTTCCTGTATGGAGTCTTCCCAACGGCACCCAGTGTGGCCATCTATGCTGCACACTACAACCTCGAGCTAGAGGTGGTAAGTACTGTTGATGCTGTAATCAAACTTAAAGCAGCAGTTAAATACAGAACAGAAGCAACAAAACAATTTCTGAAATGTTACAAGGTTCAAGGTTAGTTTATTTGTATAGCACATTTTAAGACACAGAGGCAATTCAAAGTGCTTCACATAGCAGGGTGTCCGCGGGGTCTTAAAAAGTATTAAAAGTTGATTGATCAATTTAGCGAAAATTAAGACTATTAAAAAGTATTAAACGGCCTTTTCCAAGGTATCACATTTTGACATTCTTCCCCTTCAGTTACTGCCCATGGTGTGGTAAATTATTAAGATGTTGTGTAATTTTGCTAACGAAAAAACACATTCTGATATTCCCCTCCTTTCCCTCTCCTCAGGTAACATCCGGGATGGTAATCAGTACGTTTCTGTCGGCTCCCATCATCTACGTGTCGGCATGGTTACTAACGATCCCTCTGATGGACCCCGCCCCCCTGGTGACTGAACTGCAGAACGTTAGCTTCAACATTAGCATCGTTAGCCTGCTAGCACTGGTGAGTGTGTTTGCTGAATCAAAAAATACGACTATGAATAAAAAATGCAAAACCATGTTTGTCAGACACACACACACACACACACACACACACACACACACACACACACACACACACACACACACACACACGTTCTGCTTCTTCCTGCACTGTATACTATTTGTTATTCTTTATGTTTGTGTTAGTAGTAAGCAGTAAGCTTAACAGTAAGCACATAATGAATAATGTGTGTGCCTGTGTTTCCCCTCAGGTGTGGACCATAGTGGTGATGTTGCTAAGCAGGAAGTTCAACAGACTCCCTCACCTCTTTGCCTTAAATCTCTTCCTCGCTCAGGTCAGTCACATCTCAAGTACTTTATAAACACAATATTGATATCAAGTCGTGTACAGCATGTGATGTGAAACAGAAATAACAATGGCTCCTCATATTAACTTGTGTACTCTCCTGTAGTTTTTGGTGTGTGTCAGTATGATCCTGTGGAACTTCTTGGCGACACAAGAGGACAATCTGCTGGGAAAGATCCTCACCTTCAGTCTGCTCTACGGCTCTCTGTACAGCACCTACATCTGGACAGGTGAACAGAATACTATTTTAACCTACATTCAACTTTTAAGAATATTTAGATATTAAACGGTTACCATCACAGATTATAAGAATCTATTTTATTGCAAACCCCCTCATACACAGTACATACTTGCAAAACGCATAAGCACCCCACCCCTTAAAACACACAAACACTTGACAGACAGCTTGAAATGAGTTCCCAGGGATGTATGGATGCTGTTTCCGTCAGTAAGACTCAGTTAGACTTCATACTAATTATAATGCATGCATGTACACACTGGTGTTCACATTTGTTTTTCGTGTTTTTCAGGTTTAATCCCTCTGTGTCTCGCTCTGACAAACAGAAATGATCTGCTGAGACTCAGACCAGGAATATTCATGGCTTTGGGTTGGGGGTGAGTCAAGACTCCTCACTACTTTTAATATAAATACTTATACACTTCTATTGGTTTGTAAAAGTGTACTTGTGCCACAGTAATTTATGTTGACTGAGATACAGTGTGTGTGTGTGTGTGTGTGTGTGTGTGTGTGTGTGTGTGTGTGTGTGTGTGTGTGTGTGTGTGTGTGTGTGTGTGTGTGTGTGTGTGTGTGTGTGTGTGTGTGTGTGTGTGTGTGTGTGTGTGTGTGTGTGTGTGTGTGTGTGTGTGTGTGTGTGTGTGTGTGTGTGTGTGTGTGTGTGTGTGTGTGTGTGTGTGTGTGTGTGTGTGTGTGTGTGTGTGTGTGTGTGTGTGTGTGTGTGTGTAGGGTTCCCTCCCTGATGGTGGGAGGTCTTCTGTTATTAGGAGAAAGGACTGATTCTATAGACTCTGCCTTCTTCTACGGTAGAGCTCAGGTTAGTTTGTTTTGACTTCTGTCTTCTCAGTTCTTTCTGAAGAAAATATTTGTATGAATCCCACAAAAGATCTACTGTGAGTATATACAGTACAAGTACTCACATGCAAAACCAGGAGGTCCCAGGAAGTGAACTGGCACACCTTCAGCTGCACACTTTGTATTTGTCTTGTCTATCATGTTTTGTAATTGTTTGTGTGATAGAGATGATGCAATGTTTTTAGTGTTTGTTGATTGTTATGTACCTGCCTCAGGACTGCAGATGGAAATGAGCTATTCTATATAATCTGGCATCTCTTCTCTTCTCTGAAAGTAATGTATTTGTATGCAAGGTCCTTGTTGAAATAAATAAATAATACTAGGACTTGAAACAGTGACCATCTGTTTCCCAAGCCAAGTCCCTACACCCTGAGATACTGACATAGTCCCTATTCAAATGTGTCAGGGAATCATTTGCCCTGCATGTCCTCCTTCGCCCTCTGACACATACCACACACACACGCACGCTCGCTCACTCACTCAGATGACTCCGAGCCATAAGCATCAACCAAAGTTGTGTCCCTCAGCTGTTTAGTCTAACTATTGATGAATGTTGATTACCCTCAGCAAACTAGTTAACACCTCCTACCAGAGAGGAGAACCCTCAGAATTGATGGTGGCATCTCAACCGTGTGGTCAGATCGTGGCCCGTTACATGTCTTGTACATCTTAACTTGTACTTATTGTGATGGAAACTTCTGAAGCAATTGGAAACAGGACTCAGAGAGACACGAGGAGAGCTGGAGCTTTGGTGGCAAACACTGACGGTTTATTTGGAGACAAGACAGGTGGTGTGTCACGAGTTGACACAGAGGTTACCAAACCAATTCTGAAGAACTCTTTCTGCAGCTCGAGGTTTTAACTAGTTCGGAGTGTAATAATCAACATTCTTCATCAGCGAGACTAAAGCAATATGGTCCCTGAATCTAACTAGAGCTCTCGTCCATGGGAAAGAACGTGCGCCAGGGAACCTTCGTCCCTGAACAGTAAACTACCTCATGGCGGCTTGTGCTCTGTCATAGACTGGCAACAACAATGCGCCCAAGCTCCTCCCCCTTAAGAGAGATAGCAGCAATACCCAAGCTCCTCCCCCTTAAGAGAGACAGCAGCAATACCCAAGCTCCTCCCCCTTAAGAGAGACAGCAGCAATACCCAAGCTCCTCCCCCTTAAGAGAGATAGCAGCAATACCCAAGGCCATAGACCTATGCCGTGGGAAAGGAGACAGTGAGAGGAGAAAATGATGAACTGGGTCGAAAGTTGAATACCTAAGCAGATGATTCCCCAACGTTTATAATAAAGAAACGTAAGTAGTGCATGAAGTTGAACTCATATCCTGTGCTCTCTCCTCAGATAATCAGCTCCACGGTGGTGCTGGCGGTCAGCCTGCTGCTCGGAGCGATCTCTCTGATGGGGCTCAGCCAGGGCGAGAGGGAGCAGAGCGGCTACGAAGCCCTGAACAGAGACGCTGTGACGGGCCTCAGCGAAGAGCCCAGGACCAACGGTGCTCTGGAAGATCCACAACAGCAACAACAAGAGACGATTACCTCACCGGCCTACAGTTCCAACTCAGGTAAGACACATTCAAACATATTTATTTTTACCAATATATTCCTGCACTTGAACTGTATCTGCATATTGAAGTATGAATGCTTGTTGTTTGTGTGTTGTCTTCTCCTGAATGTTGTACGTCTCTTGTTTGTTTTTTGTATTGGCACCTTATAAAAAGGAGTATGAAGGAGGGATTGATTATTTTTGCATCATTAAAATCATTATAATTTAAAAAATACATATATTAAAGGTGGGGTGGGTAAGTTTGAGAAACCGGCTCGAGATACACTTGTTGTCATATTCCATGGAATGCTCTTAACATCCCGATAGCAATGAATATCTGAAGTGCTTTGACAACAAATCCATAAACAAATGTCTTGGAAGCCGTGGCGCTGTAAAAAGCACGACCAATCATCTGAGCCGGCCCGGCTAAAGTAACTGGATGGCCGACCTGCCTGTCAGCCTTCCATCTGTCACAAACTTATCTCGTGCCCTCATTGGTCATGTTCGTGTGTGTTGGAGGAGGGGCTCTGTAAGGAAGTGGCAGATTTGTTCCGGCTGTGTATTTTCAAATTCTAGCGCAACTCTAACCCACCTTTAAATAATAATGGTGGGATATCTTAAGAGGGTCTGTACCAAACAAATATGTTTTGTTAGGTCTGTAAAATGCAATTTATATGTCAGGGTATCTCTGCAGCACCGCAACAGTTAATTCAAAATGACAAATAGGCTAACAAATATTTTGCATCGTGCTAATTGAAGTACTGCATTGGTCCATATTGTGGTTTTTGAATAATTGTGCAGGACAAACTTAAAATATGTGTGATGTCTTCTGTTGTGTTTTCAGAGCCCCACGGTTTCTCTCCTCTCCAGCCAATCCCTGACATGATAGCCAGCACGCAGACCGAGCTGTCCAACGGCACAGGTACAAAATATGAATAACAACAAATTCCTTGTAAACATATAAACATTTTCAAAGTGCAATAAAAGCTTTGCAGTCATTGGGAAGTATTCTAAAAAAAAATCACGATGTGAGGATCTTTTAAAGGTCTCCTATTACTGTATACTGTTTTTCATCAATATATTACAGGTCTCAGATATATATATCCAGAACCTGTCTCTGATTGGCTGAAACACCAAACAGATCATTGCAGCATTACCCATAATCCCCTCTGTTTCAGCCCTGTTTCCAAAGTGCTGATTCTCTGTCTGTAGCTTTAGATGAAAATAAGGAGCCCCTCCCCACGCCCCTCTGAGAGACATTTGGTTACAAAGAACTCAATAGGTGCTTTCACACCGCAGTACTTTTCCCACAAAGGTACATGAGAACTTAGTTCTTCAGAACTCTTTAGTTCTGATGAACTAAGTCCAGATCACGTTCACACCGGAATAAGCCCCTGGGGGAGGATTAGGCAAATGAAGCCGCTGACGTCACTTCTTCTTCTTCTGCTTTGGGTTTACTGGCAGGCCGCAAACAACTTCACGCCGTATACTGCCGCCCAAAATCCCCGGCCGGAAGTCCCCGGAGTTGGGGACTGGCTTCAGTAGAAGCTGCTGGGACTCCCAGCAGCTTCTACTGAAGCCTTCAGAGTAAATCGCCAGAACGCCGACACCTCCTCATCTCCACCGCTCCCATGTTTTATTTTGTGTTGTCATAAGTTATTCTTTCTCCGTTTCTGCACTGGGCTAATGCTAATGCTAATAATGCTAATGCTAATAATGCTAATGCGAGGATAATAAAATGGTGGCTTCACAACACTTTGTTTGAGTTTTACGGGGCGTGGTTTGCAATCCGCCCATCCAATCAGAAATATAGCTGTTTTCTCACGTGAGAGTCCCTGCTCTCTAGCAGGGACGGAAAAGGGGGTAAAAAGGTTCTCATGAACTAATTTTAGTTCCGGCTCTTTTTGGTGTGAACGCGACATTTCGGAACTATATCGGAACTAAAGTGGGAAAAAAGTACTGCGGTGTGAACGCGGCTAATGGTGCTCTAGGAGGAGATTCAGGTGATAAGGGGGGGGGTTACCTTGGTTGGCGATTGGCTAATGGTTACACAAGCCAACATATCGTTATGACATCATAAAGTGGCCAAAATCTGATCAGCTCATTTTCAGACAAAAAGAGAGAGAACCTTTGTTCCTGAAACTTTCAGAGTCTCTTTCCACAGGGGGGACACATGTTGATGTAGAAGAGACATGAAGAAGAGGGGACACATGTTGATGTAGAAGAGACATGAAGAAGAGGGGACACATGTTGATGTAGAAGAGACATGAAGAAGAGGGGACACATGTTGATGTAGAAGAGACATGAAGAAGAGGGGACACATGTTGATGTAGAAGAGACATGAAGAAAAGGGGACACATGTTGATGTAGAAGAGACATGAAAAAGAGGGGACACATGTTGATGTAGAAGAGGCATGAAGAAGAGGGGACACGTGTTGATGTAGAAGAGACATGGAGAAGAGGGGACACATGTTGATGTAGAAGAGACATGAAGAAGAGGGGACACATGTTGATGTAGAAGAGACATGAAGAAGAGGGGACACGTGTTGATGTAGAAGAGACATGGAGAAGAGGGGACACATGTTGATGTAGAAGAGACATGAAGAAGAGGGGACACGTGTTGATGTAGAAGAGACATGAAGAAGAGGGGACACATGTTGATGTAGAAGAGACATGGAGAAGAGGGGACACATGTTGATGAAGAAGAGGGGACACATGTTGATGTAGAAGAGACATGAGGAAGAGGGGACACATGTTGATGTAGAAGAGACAAGAGGAAGAGGGGACACATGTTGATGTAGGAGAGACATGAAGAAGAGGGGACACATGTTGATGTAGAAGAGACATGAAGAAGAGGGGACACATGTTGATGTAGAAGAGACATGAAGAAGAGGGGACACATGTTGATGTAGAAGAGACATGGAGAAGAGGGGACACATGTTGATGTAGAAGAGACATGAGGAAGAGGGGACACATGTTGATGTAGAAGAGACATGAAGAAGAGGGGACACATGTTGATGTAGAAGAGACATGAAGAAGAGGGGACACATGTTGATGTAGAAGAGACATGAAGAAGAGGGGACACGTTTTGATGTAGAAGAGACATGAAGAAGAGGGGACACATGTTGATGTAGAAGAGACATGAAGAAGAGGGGACACATGTTGATGTAGAAGAGACATGAGGAAGAGGGGACACATGTTGATTTAGAAGAGACATGAGGAAGAGGGGACACATGTTGATGTAGAAGAGACATGAGGAAGAGGGGACACATGTTGATGTAGAGGAGACATGAAGAAGAGGGGACACATGGTGATGTAGGAGAGACATGAAGAAGAGGGGACACATGTTGATGTAGAAGAGACATGAAGAAGAGGGGACACATGTTGATGTAGAAGAGACATGAAGAAGAGGGGACACATGTTGATGTAGAAGAGACATGAAGAAGAGGGGACACATGTTGATGTAGAAGAGACATGAAGAAGAGGGGACACATGTTGATGTAGAAGAGACATGAAGAAGAGGGGACACATGTTGATGTAGAAGAGACATGAAGAAGAGGGGACACATGTTTATGTAGAAGAGACATGAAGAAGAGGGGACACATGTTGATGTAGAAGAGACATGAAGAAGAGGGGACACATGTTGATGTAGAAGAGACATGAAGAAGAGGGGACACATGTTGATTTAGAAGAGACATGAAGAAGAGGGGACACATGTTGATGTAGAAGAGATATGAAGAAGAGGGGACACATGTTTATGTAGAAGAGACATGAAGAAGAGGGGACACATGTTGATGTAGAAGAGACATGGAGAAGAGGGGACACATGTTGATGTAGAGGAGACATGAAGAAGAGGGGACACATGTTGATATAGAATAGACATGAAGAAGAGGGGACACATGTTGATGTAGAAGAGACATGAAGAAGAGGGGACACATGTTGATGTAGAAGAGATATGAAGAAGAGGGGACACATGTTGATGTAGAAGAGACATGGAGAAGAGGGGACACATGTTGATGTAGAAGAGACATGGAGAAGTGGATTTTTCATAATAGGTGACCTTTAATTTATTTGTGTTTCTTTCCCTCTCCAGGCCACAGTGGGGCGCTGTTTGACGGGCTGCCGGCCTCCTCCTCTGAGCAGCCGCTGAACCTGCCCCCCCCCGGGCTGCAGCCCACTGATGACAAACAGACGGTCAGACACGCTCTGCTCTGCCTGCTGCTGTTCGTCAGCCTGCTAGCGGTGAGAAAACACAGTCATTTAAACCATGTTGGGAAAATACTGAATGTCCTCTTCCAATCTGAGAGTCACATGATCACAAAGGTATCCCAACTGTAGCTGTGAACATGACAGGATGTGTGATTACCTAGAAGAGCATCAGGACTGTTTGAGGCATATGATAGCTATGTGGTTAACATGATGATTCAGCCTCTATGGAGAGAGACATATGACAAGCATGATCATTTCTGACGTGGAGCTAATCTGAAGTAAACATTGAATACTGCTTTCTATTCCTCCATCTTGTGACTGTGGAACTCCCTCTCTTGGGTATCAGCATGTGAAGGACACTGTTCAGGAACTAGTTGATGCTCTGTATGTGATGACTACTTCCATTCTGGAGAGGATCACAAACACATGGATGAAAAAGCGAGAATTCTGAGATTTTGAGAAAAAGGGAGAATTTTGAGATTTTGAGAAAAAGTCAGGATTTTTGAGATTTTGAGAAAAAGTCAGGATTTTGAGACAAAGTCATGATTTTCTACATGACAGGATGTATGATTCCCTAGAACAGTGCTTCTCAAAGTGTGGTCCGCGGACCTCTGGTGGTCCGTGAGCGCCCCCTAGTGGTCCGTGAGTATATTGGTAAAATTTCACATTTGAAATAAATAAATACATTTTAAGTTTTCCGCACTCGGAGCAAGCTTAAGTTTCACTTTCGATTGCATGATATAGCCCAGCGCAACACCTTCGTCACACATGTTGCCACTTGTTTGTAAAAAAAAACCGATATGTTTTTTGATATTTGTGGCGTTAGGTGGTCCGAGTGTTATTTTATTGGTTAAATGGTCCTTGGTATGAAAAAGTTTGAGAAACACTGCCCTAGAAGAACCGGTATTCCTCCATCTTGTGAATGTGTAACTGATGACTACTTCCATTCTTGAGAGGATCATACATACATAGATCCTGAGATTGAAGCTCAAGCCGGTGACGGAATGAGTCTTAATGCCAGTCAAAATGAGTTGTCTTCCTCTGTGTGTGTGTAGAATCTGTCCAGCTGTCTGTGGTGGCTGTTCAACAAAGATCCAGGAAGACTCTACCTGGAGCTGCAGTTCTTCTGTGCCGTGGCAAACTATGGACAGGTACCACTGAGTGTAGAGTGTCTGTGCGTTAAATATGTCAACATGACCTGATTTGAGCCCAAACAACTATAACTAACATTCCTCTTCCTCTTTGTCTCAGGGCTTCCTGTCCTTTGGGATCTTCGGTCTGGACAGACATCTCATCATCCTGCCCTTCAAGAAGAAGTGAGTGTTAGAGCTATAAGGAGCTCAGAGCTAATGTATAGATTATTAGAATCCAATCCAACTTTATTTATATAGCACATTTAAAAACAAGAGTTGACCAAAGTGCTGTACATCAATAATTATATATAAAAAGCAGCATAAATACATTTCGACAAAACCGATCGGACAAAAGAAACTAATGTAAAAGCACGAGACAATAAAAACCCTACTTATAGCAACAGACTGAAAACCCTCATACAATATGTTAAAACGTTTTAAAACACAACTACATAGAAAACCCCAATTTAGAAAACTTGTGTGTGTGTGTGTGTGTGTGTGTGTGTGTGTGTGTGTGTGTGTGTGTGTGTGTGTGTGTGTGTGTGTGTGTGTGTGTGTGTGTGTGTGTGTGTGTGTGTGTGTGTGTGTGTGTGTGTGTGTGTGTGTGTGTGTGTGTCCTAGCATTACCATCCTTGTGGGGACCTACATTTGTTTACACAGCCACGGGTGGGGACTGGCTTCCCTTATGGGGACATCATGAGGGGAATCATCAATTTCAGGGTGAAGACTTGGTTAGGGTTAGGCATGTGTTGGTGGGTTATGGTTAAGGTTAGGATAAGTCTTCAGGAAATGCATGTAATTCAATGTAATGTCCCCTGAAGTGATGTAAACATGGTGTGTGTGTGTCAGGTTTCTGTGGCTGTGGCAGGGCAGGGAGGCGGAGGATTTAAGTCCCTCGGGTGTACCGGAGGAAGTCAGACTCACCTGTACGCAGTTTGTCCGATACCACAAAGACCAGTGTGTTCAGGACATAGTTCACACACGCAGGTAAGAGTGCTGCTCTGGGTTTTGTATAATGTGTCGTTCAGTGTGTGTGTGTTCTCTGTGGAAAGCATGTGCAAATATGTGGTGAAAAATGACATTCTTTCTGCTTGTTGGATTCATTTTTCTGTCAATTGAGTGGCATTTGAGTAAATGAGCATGTTATTTTATATTCCTTGATTTTGTTCTCTTTTGGCTGTGTCCCTGCAACATGACTTGTGATTACTTTCCACAATGATTTGTCTCTGCTGCATCTTTGCATGTCATCCATCAGTTGATCTGTTTTGCTGCACTTACTGATGTTCTCTAACCACAAAGTAATGATCCTGTTCAAAACAAATTGAAGTTGAGCGATTACACATTCATACTGTATGTTGTAAATGTGTAATTTTGCAGAAATCTTACAATATTTTAAAGGGCCCTATCACGCTTTTTTGGGGTTTTCCCTATCCAGTAGTTATTTAGGTTTTTGTGCATGTAAATGGTCTGCAAAGGTTACAATCCCAAAGTTCGCTCCAGAGAGAGATTCTTGCACTTCTATTGGCTACCATTCCAACACATTGTACGTGATAGGCTAAGGGGCGGGACATCTTTAAGAAGTAGAGACACTACATACTGATATACACCTGAACATCAGCAGGAGAGGACTCTTTAAAGTAGAGACACTACATACTGATATACACCTGAACATCAGTAGGAGAGGACTCTTTAAAGTAGAGACACTACATACTGATATACACCTGAAGATCAGCAGGAGAGGACTCTTTAAAGTAGAGACACTACATACTAATATACACCTGAACATCAGCAGGAGAGGACTCTTTAAAGTAGAGACACTACATACTGATATACACCTAAACATCAGCAGGAGAGGACTCTTTAAAGTAGAGACACTACATACTGATATACACCTGAACATCAGCAGGAGAGGACTCTTTAAAGTAGAGACACTACATACTGATATACACCTGAACATCAGCAGGAGAGAACTCTTTAAAGTAGAGACACTACATACTGATATACACCTGAACATCAGCAGGAGAGGACTCTTTAAAGTAGAGACACTACATACTGATATACACCTGAACATCAGCAGGAGAGGACTCTTTAAAGTAGAGACACTACATACTGATATACACCTGAACATCAGCAGGAGAGAACTCTTTAAAGTAGAGACACTACATACTGATATACACCTGAACATCAGCAGGAGAGGACTCTTTAAAGTAGAGACACTACATACTGATATACACCTGATAATCAGCAGGAGAGGACTCTTTAAAGTAGAGACACTACATACTGATATACACCTGAACATCAGCAGGAGAGGACTCTTTAAAGTAGAGACACTACATACTGATATACACCTGAACATCAGCAGGAGAGAACTCTTTAAAGTAGAGACACTACATACTGATATACACCTGAACATCAGCAGAAGAGGACTCTTTAAAGTAGAGACACTACATACTGATATACACCTGAACACCAGCAGGAGAGGACTCTTTAAAGTAGAGACACTACATACTGATATACACCTGAACATCAGCAGGAGAGGACTCTTTAAAGTAGAGACACTACATACTGATATACACCTGATCATCAGCAGGAGAGGACTCTTTAAAGTAGAGAGACTACATACTGATATACACCTGAACATCAGCAGGAGAGGACTCTTTAAAGTAGAGACACTACATACTGATATACACCTGAACATCAGCAGGAGAGGACTCTTTATGTTCAATCTGCCTCTACAAAAGCTCTACTCACTAAAACATTGAGTTTCTGTTTGTTGTGACTCTTTTCTTTTATCCTAACATAAACGTCTACCCGCTATTCTTTGCTGCTCTTTATTAACCGTATATACTTTCTTCCTCCCTGCTTCCCTTTGCCTGCCCTGTTTTTCCTTCCTTCTCTAAAAGTGGCTCAGGGGAAAGTGTGAGCGGCTCCACCGGTGAATCCTTCCTCTAATAATGACAGGTTTGAAGAACCACAGGAGGAAGGTGGGCCTTTGAGACATTCCCCCTCCCATCATCCTCTTCATCAGGAGATTCCAGATGAAACCAGCGCCCAACTCCAGAGTAAAAACCAAGCACATGTTTCCATCTCTGAGGAGCAGATTCCCCCGTCTACTGACACAGATAATCCTCCCCTCCTACGCCAGCATGATCTCCATCCACACGCCACCATTGGGAGGGCGTTTCGAGGCAGCGCTTTAGTGGACTGGCTGGTTTCGAGGGGCTTGTGTTCGGAGAGGACGGACGCCATGTTGTACGGAGTTCGTCTTCAGCAGGGAGGAGTGTTGGATCGACAGCACAGATTCAGAGACGAGCCCTCGCTGATGTACCGCTTCACAGACGAGTAGGGGCTACACCATGTGAGAGGGAGCGAAAGGGCTGCACAATTTTATTCAAAAGTGATCGTGATATGGACTAGTCGTGCGATATCAAATCAACATTTATTATAGCCCCAAATCACAAGAAATGTACCAAAAAAAAATGCAAACGTCATAGCATAAAAACATTATACATCAACATAAGTACTGGGATAAAAGCATGTGACTGAAGTGATGGTAACGATGATGGAAGCTAGGTGATGGATATTAGTTTACAAGGTAGACACATGCGAACAGATGGCTTTTGAGTTTGCTTTCAAAGGAGTTCACGGAATTAGCTTCGCGGACGATTCCAAAGGAGAGGCGCTCTGGATGAAAAGGCTCTGATATCAAACTAGCAGGACGAAAAACATCTGCTTATAGTGGCTGGGATTTGTTTTCGTTTGACTCCAGAAAGTTCAACCCTTCTGTGAATCAGAGGTAAATGAAAGCGTCCACTACCGACTTGATGATACCAAAACCACGACACCACAAGTCAATCAAATATATAACTAGGCTGACACGTGTTATCACAATCTGAAACGTATATGAATACACGCTCGCAGACATCCCTGCTTTAAGGAATATATCCGTCTAAACAATAACAAACGTAGCCTCAGAATAATCCAAAAACATCAGTATATATAAATCAATATTTACAAAATAATACAAAAAGAGTGGTATCCATTAAACTGAAATTCAGTCTTGCCAACAAACCCAGAAATAAATATATGCTAAATATTTGTTAAATAACACTTTGAATGAAGCATTGTGGACAAAACAGATATGTGTGGTACAAAACAACACAATATTCGTTCAATATAGTTCTCAATGATGATTGGAGTATCCTGAATCATATCGCAAATAGTTATTTGTTCCAAATTGTGCAGCCCTATTGGTGGAGGTGTTATATTTAAAGTTTATGTATTCATGGTGTCGGCCTCTTGCTTGTCCACTCCCTGTCGCCAAAATGTAAAACCACCAGGTTCTGTGAGGCTTTCTTTGCACCCCCTTGAATAATGGTAATACACACGATAACTGACACAACGAAACAAGCGCTCCCTTTCTCTCGGCTCCGGGACAACTCCATTTGAATTAAGGACTAATGACGCTTCTCTAAATGGAAGTGGCGTTGATCATAGTTGTATCACTGATCCTATACAAGATGTGAAAAGTGTTTTTTCTGGATTCCTGCGAGCCAGCCAACTTCCCGTCTTCATTACGTGAAGGACAAATAAGCTTTGTTTTTGTTTACGAGTTCACGTTCATCAGCCTCAAATGTTGCGCCATTTTGTTTCCTTTGAGCCGAGGAGCTTCTCACTGAAAGGCTTTCCTGCTCGCTCCGTTTGATCTTGTTTTTCGTTCAGATGACATTCAAATCATCTTGCCTGTTTTCCAGTATTAGATATTTTGCACGTTGTGTCTTTGAACCACTCCGGTCTACAGTAAGTTCCCGCATGAACAGACGGACTTCTGCTCGGCACTGAACATCTTTGCACTGACTGATAATAACCTTCTTCACGTTTTTTTTTATTATTATTATGCAACTCACTGGATGTGTGTCCTGTGATGATGCTGCCAGATGAGATTTTGTGTTATATTTGCATCGTGCTGTCAATTTAAAACGTTTATTAAGGACTGTCTGTGGTTATGCCATTTGATCAATTCATGGTGGAACATTTGCACAGATGTCTGCAAGCCAAACCTGGCACAAGGTATTTAATACGTTAGTCTATTTTGGGAGACAGATCCAAAACAAATTGCCAAGATTCCTCCAGAGCGTAAGATAAGAGAGATATGATGGTGCTTCTCTCTTATCTTACACTCTGAAGGAAGTGTAGTGAGAAACATTCCCCACAAATCTTTATCTAAAACAGGTCTGTTAGAGTTGTTTGTTTTGTGTTGTTACACTTTATCACTGATACAGCTACAGTCCCAAACTGGCTCCTATTACGGTGTCCGACACGTGCAAACGCTACGACCACCCAAAACATTTCCGTTATGAGAAACATGCTGATATACAAACACTAAGGTACCGAGACAAACGCATACGGAGAATCATCTTCACCGACTTGAGGAAACATGCAACGCGTTTATTGAAACTGCTGCAAGAAGCTCGAACGGACCCCAAAGGACAGTTAGAAGTTTAGCCTTTGGAACTCGTTTGCACCCGACGGCCGAAGTACCTAATGTACGCAAATCTGTCCTAAACATGATGAGTGGAAGTCATTCCCTTTACTGAGTTGTTTGCAGATGTTTTGGCTCCTACACTACACTTCTGTTTGCCTGTCAGGTTGCTGCTGATTTGTGATGCTACTGTGAGATGGGCAGTGTGTTGCAGAAGAGGGATGGATGGGGAAACATGCACATATGAGCAGAGAGAACTGTTTGTTGGATCTTTCACATACCTCAAAGCTGACTTTATAAATCAAAAAGGCAGCCAGATTTAAAGACCACACACACACACACACACACACACACACACACACACACACACACACACACACACACACACACACACACACGATGTCCAGTGTTTTAAACGTGTATTCCCTTCAAAAGTTTTTGTCATTTCTACCTGCATTCACAAAATACTACATCGTAAAAATACTCTGTTACATTTAAGATTCCTGCATTTAAAGTCTAACTTAATGCCATTAGTGTTGGCATCGAAATGTACTTAAAAAAACGAAAATGAAAGTACTCGTTTTGGGGAATCGTGTATTAAATTACTAGACTATGATTGTATTTCAATGTGTTCTCACTGTTAAAGGTGGAGCTCATTTCAATCACTTTGATATACTACTGGAGTAAAAAGTACAATATTGGCTTCCTAAAAGTAGAATAAAATGAAAATACTTAAGTACAAATATGTCAAAATTGTACAATACTTAAGTTTATGTACTTTTACATCCCGCAACTGCCTTTCACATGAAGTAAAACGTCCTCTCAGAAACGATGTGCATGTATTTCCTTCTGAGTGTTTTCTGCACACTGTCTCCACATTTAACATCAGGTCGTTTTGTTTACTGTGTGTGTGTGTGTGTGTGTGTGTGTGTGTGTGTGTGTGTGTGTGTGTGTGTGTGTGTGTGTGTGTGTGTGTGTGTGTGTGTGTGTGTGTGTGTGTGTGTGTGTGTGTGTGTGTGTGTGTGTGTGTGTGTGTGTGTGTGTGTGTGTGTGTGTGTGTGTGTGTGTGTGTGTGTGTGTGTGTGTGTGTGTGTGTGTGTGTGTGTGTGTGCCAGAAAGAGATTCCGTGAGGTGTGAAAGTGTGTCGTTGCTTTGTGTACCTGTTGATGTTTTAAGGTGTTGCTGTAAAGTCAATCAGGGTGAACCACTGCGAGAGAGTCACAAATAAAATACTGTCTGCATCCAAAATCACTTCGTCTCGACACTTATTGAGGATTGAAATCATTCAAAACTGGCAGATGAAGACGTCTCTAAAGATTTGTTAACATATTAACACATTAAACAGAAATGAAAAACCTGCATTTTGTTCAAAATGTTGGTTTTATTTATATATTTTTTTTAAAGATTGTGTCTCCCCTGAGCAGATTTGACTTAATACAGGAGAACCAAATCTCTCCGGAGACCTTCAGGAACTCAAGGTCGTTTTTTAAAACTTAATGCAACAGCGAAAAAACATTGTTTTACTCTCCAAGGTATTCATAGACTGTGCTGATGAAAGAATCTTTATTTGGGACTTCTTTTACATTCAACAACACCCTCACAAGTGGAGCCATGAAGCGCACAGAGCGAAAAACAAGAGAAGTGACTGTGGATGAATCCTGACCTTCAGAATACGGGATTTGACATTAAAAACAATGTTTTCTTTTACAAAAGATAGAAAATATGGCTGCAGATTGTCCCTTGTGCACTGAAGCTTTTCTTTGATAACAATTCTCTATAAACTCTGATTTAAAAAATAAATAAATAGCACAATCATCTTAAACAGTAAATCAGTAACACTGACAGCAACATAAATCAAAGGACATTACTACACATGAAAGGCTCTGTATTCACACATTCTCTCACGACAGTCTCCAATTCAAACAAGAAAAAAGGACCTCAGTGTTCGCTAACTTCCACGAGCTAACCCACGTGTGTCAAACTCAAGGCCCGGGGGCCAAATCAGGCCCGTGGTGGATTTAATTTTGGCCCGCAGGATAATTTCTAATTCCTATTAGATCTGGCCCTCCGGTATATTGCACGCACACCTTCACTCCATCCTGAGGGTCTCCTCAGCTCAGAGCCTGAGCCCAAACATTGATGACCTTGCACCCAAGATGAGATGCCAAGTATCTGAGCTAGCATCACAGAGCAGCACACTGAGTTTAATGGATGTTTCCTTCTGCACTTTCTCTCTCACGACAACAGGGCATGTTTGGTTTCTCTTTGAGGGAAATAGTTTTGTTGAAGCTGTTGTTGGCCTGTGGGAAATGTACTCATAAGAAATGACTCTGGAGAAGCTGCAGATAGAGCCATAAGAAATGAATGAACTGATTATTTAATGTTTAATGTTGTTTTTATAGGCAATCATTGAAGCTTTGTTAGTTCCAGGTTTAATATGTGGAATAAGTCATTTCAATAAGTTCTGCAATAAACATTGAACCAGTCCGGCCCTCCACTAGTACCCATTTTTTTATTTTGGCCCACTGTGTATTTGAGTTTGACACCCTCAGCTAAACAAACACATCCATATAGTATCCACACACATTAAAACACACTCTTCACAGCATCCTACAGTAAAATCCATGGTAAACAAAGTCAGAAAGCACAAAAGAGAGACGACAATGAAAAGATGTTGCGCTCGTTGTGCACAGCTCGTGTTAAGCGTATCTGTTTAAGACATGTGTAAGTACTTCAATTATAATGGAGATATTTAAACAATAATATATCAAAAAATAAATATGTTTCACGCAATTCCTGGCACAAAACAGCTGCGAACATTCAGTGAGAGAAGGGTAACGTGAGGAGGAGAGACATTATAGTTTTGCATGTTAATTGTAAATGACCTTTAAGGGTCTTTAAAGTCTAGTGACGTCGAAATGTAAAAAAACAATACAGAAAGAATCAGGTTATTGCTATGATGAGGCATTTTGTTGCATCTTGTCAGTGAAAAATGTGTAACTTTTCCACAATATCTAAATGGAGAGAGAGGGGGGGAGAGGGAGAGAGAGAAATAAAACAATTGTTTTTAATTGTTATTTTTAAGGGGCTTAACTTTAGAGTAAAGACCCTCTGCATTCCCACACAGGTGTTTTTCAGTTCTTCATTTTACCTATAAGAATAAAATATGTGTGCTATTTCGTGCACTGACAGGAGCTACAGAGCGGACGGGAGACTCAGGGAGACGTCCAGTAGGCTATAAACTGAAGACAGCTTTAAAAGACAATTGTTCTCATGTCAAGACATTCGCAGTGATTTCATTCATTAGAAAGCTGCTGCTGTATTACTCTGCCACCAATCGTCATTACAGTATATGTCATACAGTAGGATGTGACGGCTTAGGGCACTCACTTCAACTTTTAAGACCTTGTTTTTACTTCATGTAAAGAGTGTATGGCCTATTGGCGAATATCGTCCTGGAGACTTTTGCTCCCTGTTTGGCTTTGAGAGATCTTTAGGGAACTGAGAACTGATTTCTGATAAATATCAAAACGTCTCGTGTTTGTATCGTCGCATAGATCCTTCCCAGAATCCCCGTTCCTTCTGCTCCTTCCTGATCTGACCCCGACTGTCTCTGATCATTATTGTGAAAAAGAAAGGCTTCATAATTGTTGCTTGGTGGCAGAACATCTGAGTTGTTCTGGTTTGCTTTGTCCTGTCAATCCTCCTTGATCAAGCTTCAGTATCGTAAGACATCAGTTTCCAGTTTATTGCTCCTTCTCAGAATCATCGTTCCTTCCTGATGTGATCCTCTCGGTCCATGCCGTCCACCCTGAGGTGAGCCTCTCCGTAGCGTTTGATCACGGCTCCGGGCAGCAGAGCCATGAGGGCGATGGCTAACAGCTGAGCCAGAGTCGCCCCAGGAGAAGATGTCCGTCCAGAGAGGAGATCTCCGACAGGATGGAGCCCGTTCGGACGCGAGATGAAGTTTATAGGGGATCAAACCTGGAGGAGAAGGCAGGAAGTGGAGGGTAGGGCTGCTCGATTATGGCAAAAAATCAATAATATCAATTATTTGGATCAATAATTGATATCACGATTATTAAAACGATTATCCATTTACTTTGAAAACATCCATTTATTGGAGATTTTTTTTTTTTAACAGTATGTTTTTAACAGTTGATTACCCTGACTTTAAGTATAACTCAACTGAAAAACCAATTTTAAAAAATCGTTTTATTTCGATTACGTGGT
>NW_027639934.1:0-2500 GCF_949606895.1 Notothenia rossii
CTGAAATAAAATTATCACGTTGAGTAAATTAAATGAATTTACATTTGTTCAACTCAAACTAATATAATTAATTGGTAAAGAAATAACGTAAAATATAATTATTTTTCACTTTATCCCCCCCATTAAGACACTCATGAGACAAAACCTGGTTGAGATATTTTTATTGAAAATTCTGAGATAACAATTACACCTTGAGGTGGATAGCCAATCCTCACCTTTACTTGTGTAAACAGAGTTTCCCAGCTCTCTGTCAATCAGAGTTATTTGTCTGTCTACATTTATTTTTGTATAAAACATATCAATAAACAGACTGAGCAGGAGATAAAAGCAACTCAGAAAAAATAATAATAATGCCAATCATGGATGAGGAAGGTGACAGTAATCCTCAATTCAACATCAATATTTATATACACATCTCAATATTAACGTTACTTGAATACACAGAGCAAGATGTAAACATATCTTTTTAAAAGAACAATTTAAGAGTGGTGCAAATAGCACTGAAACTGATGAAAAATGAACACCCAGCTATTCTAAATCTCCCAGTGCCACAAGGACCTATAAAAGGTGGAGGCTTTGCACTGCTCTCCAAACAGGGAATATCATTGGGTGGTTTTGATATAAAGAGTGCACTGCACAAACCCTACTGTGTATTTGGTAATTGAATAAGTGTAGTGTAGCCATTTGCTTTGAACCTACAATTACAAAAAAAAGCTAAATATTTGTTAAGGAAACTTGACGATACACTTGTTCACCTCTTATGCAAACAGCTTGATTTTCAGCTGCTGTATTTTTGCATTCAGCTTGTGCCCATCCAAGTTCATTACGACCTTCTGTAGAAACTCAAAGGTGTACTTCAGGTTGTCCGGGAAGCTGAGATCAAGGGCATAAATGAGCCCCAAGAGCCCACAATGACGCTGCCTACGTTTTCCATGACTTTAATGCCTTCGATAACAATTCCCACGTCCTCTGGCCCCCCATCCCCGTTTCTTCGGATCGTGTAAATCCCCATGACTGTGTTGGAAATGTCCCTCTCTGCATCGTCAGCGGTGGGGGGTGGTCGGTCGGATAATCGATTATTATTCGCCAGGGCTGCAGATTTTGATCATGGTCATTTTCTGGCAACCCTAGTGCAGAGGAATGTCATTAACTTCAGCCTTTCTTGGTTTCGTGATGTTGGCTGCAGCTTTGCCTTCTCGTTTGTGCTTCAAGGAGTTCACACGGATTTCAGGATGTCCAAGTCGCCCGAGCTTTGTTCCATAGTTTTGTATCTTATACTTCATTGACTGTTTCCATCCCCCAAATCCTGTCTGGGATCCTAGCTGCCCCAAACAAGGATGGGCCCTTGTCAAAGCTGCAGCTACCTCTTCACATTGAAAATCCTTTGGGTATTTTGTGTATTTCCTAATGTCTTGGGCGAGGCCATCAAGGATGTCTCCTTCCAGCTTTGGCCCAGGGCTGAAGTGTGTTCCATCTATCTCAAACTCTGTGTTCTTCAAGTGAAGCTCTAATAGTTGAATTTAGGGACCACAAAAACGTTGGGCCAGGAGGACAATCCTGAGGGCTGAGTTTCTTGGGATGAATGCGGGGTTGACGTGTACAGCGTATCATCACTGCAGGATGACGCTAATGACGAAGCAGGGGTTTGAGGCTCTGGGCTAGTGCTAATCGAGGTCTCACTAAATGACTCCACTGTGTGCAAAGTGATGAAGGGCTCCACAGGTGACCAAATAGGAGAGTAAATGACTTTCAGTGTGCTTTTATGTGCAATTTCAGACACCGAAGTTAGGTTCATAAACTCGTTCAAATCAGCATCCATATTGCAACCGGAAGTCCTCTTCCAATTGAAAGAATGTCTTTATAAGCGTATGCAGTTCCTCCACTGTGGTTGGAATTCCAGAATCCAGGGTCAGTTTTCTTGAGTCAGACTGGTCACCAAAGATGATTCGCAGACAAGCCGGGACTGCCATTATGGAACACCTTTAATCTAGAGCAGAAACATGGAAAAGGATAAGAAGAAAGCAATACATTAGGGTTATATTCTACAAGAACTCCATCATGTCCTCGAACAGCTCATCAGGTGGAGTCATCACCCGCAGCGACCAGTTCCAGATCGACTTCTCCTGCAAGTACACACAGCCAGAGGTCAGGAGTGTGTCCTTCAGGATCAAAGACAGGTGAGCGTCACCTGGGCCCAGGAGTTCAAAACTTTTCATCTCAATCAGATCCGATCAGATTTTGAAATCCCATTTTTTTTTGTGATCCAGGATCAGACAAGTCGGACAGATTTTGTCCCTGGAGTTCAAAGCTATTCAGGATAGGATCAGCCTGATCCAGATTACGAGTTTTCAAGATGACTAGATCCTCAATATCAGTGCTTTAATCCGACCGATCGCCATCTAGTGGACATGAAAAATAATACAAGGAAGACAAGAGACCACATCGCAGAGACATCTATAATGTCTAATTATATTTTTTTAT
The DNA here is from genome assembly GCF_949606895.1 of Notothenia rossii. Taxonomy (NCBI): domain Eukaryota; kingdom Metazoa; phylum Chordata; class Actinopteri; order Perciformes; family Nototheniidae; genus Notothenia; species Notothenia rossii. Next base: position 2,482 of record NW_027639934.1, read on the forward strand.
TTGAAAGGTGATGACAGAT
>NW_027639934.1:7500-12500 GCF_949606895.1 Notothenia rossii
TTAACACAATGTTTAAGGAGTTCCTTAATTAACACAATGTTTAACGAGTTCCTTAATTAACACAATGTTTAAGGAGTTCCTTAATTAACACAATGTTTAACGAGTTCCTTAATTAACACAATGTTTAACGAGTTCCTTGATTAACAAAAAAGCAGCAAAGTATAAACCATGACTCAGCAGTTTCTCTGTGTTCTCAGCTGATTCCTGACGGTGGAAATGAAGGTCTTGTTGCTGTGAAACTGAGCCGGCACATAATCTGAGATTATTCCTGAGGACTCCAGTTATTCTGAGCTTTAACTTCTTTATGATGTGGGGATAATAATATAAAGGGGTTATTTTACTATGTGCACTGGTATATATATATATATATATAATATCATTTCTTCTTTAATATACTGTCTGTTTTTAAATGTGCACAGCCTGAAAGCTACCTGAGTGTTAAAGAAGGGAAACAGGAAGTGAATGAGAACTGAAATGTGGATTACCAGGAAGAGGATCAGATCAGATGTAATTGCTCAGAGCACGCTGTTGTACTTTTATTATGATTTTATTACTATGAGCAAAACTTGTATTACTTTATTTAGTCCAATGATGATAAGATTGAGATGTGTAACATCTTTAGGGGAATAATAGAAGTGAAGCATATATCAGCGTTACCAACAACATCCCATCCAATGAAACACACAGGATCAGCTGATCCCAGGAACTCCTACACAACACAAATCATTCAGTGAAAGATCACCTCTCTGCTATCAGACCCAGATGAGATGAGACGTATTACCTGCTGGCAACCTCAGGACATATACGAGTACTGCTCAGATCAAATGACGGCATAGCCAAACATCAACGTATTATTCAATGATCCCAATCCACAGCAACTTGCTCTAGAACTCTACGCTCATTTCATATATTTGTTTTTCCAAGAATAAAATGAAGCGCAGATCAAAAATGAAAACAGGAAGAAGCACAACACTTCTTAACTTGAGACGTTGTGAGTTTTAAAGAAGTGAATTATTATCAGACTGAAGTCATTCCCAATGGACAGGTTGTTGAACGCTGTTGTACCTTTACTAGGGTTTGATTACTATGAACCAAACATATATTACTTTATTTAGTAATACACGTATTATATTTAGAAATGTCACATCTTAACACCTGAGTGTTAAAGACGGGAAACAGGAAGTAAATGAGAACTGAAATGTGGATTACCAGGAAGAGGATCAGATCAGATGTAATTGCTCAGAGCACGCTGTTGTACTTTTATTATGATTTTATTACTAATGGAACCAAAAACAATGAATAAAGTGAGTGGGAAAAAGAAACATGAGTCTCAGTCGTTTATTCATTGAGAGTGTGTGTGTGTGTGTGTTAACGTTTGATCAGCACTGCCTGTGGGGGAAACTTCTGTGTAGCAATGCAGTGGGAGTCACCGAGTCATGAAGGAGACACGGGACGAGCAGGAGCTTTGATGTCAAACACTGATGGTTTATTTAGGAGTATCGGCCGGAGGATTCACATCACAGGTCACGGCAGCCAGAGGTTCTGACGGGAGAGTTGCCACGTCAATTCTGAAGCGCCTCTCTTTTGCTAGACCTTTTAATAGCTTCACAGAGAGTAATCAACATAGTGGGGGGGATAAACTAAACATCTGGGAACACTAGAGATAGCCTAAACATCTGGGGACACTGAATCACTTGCCTGACCCTCATGGCCTCGAATATTACACCTTGGAGTCCACAAACACCGAGAAGGAAGTGTTCCAGCGTTCTCACAACCATAAACCATTTGTGACAGAGAGTGGCCCGGTCATAAACTGGGAATATCAACATATAGCTGGAGCAGCACATGCCTTAAGGGAGGTAACAGAATCAGGGTTGGTCATAAACGTCAAAGGGCAAAAAGGTTCATATCTTAGGAGTAAAGGAGTTAGAATGATTCCCTAACACATGACATGACAAGGGTGTTCCTGGCTCAGCACTGCCTATTTCAACAGTCTCACAGCATTTCCTGTTATAGTCACAAAATTAATCTATTGATTCGTGTTTACCAACACGATTTTCTATTTTTATTCGTGTCACAGAGAACGATTTTAAAAGCGATATAAATAATAAAGAATTTGAAGGAAAAAGAGAAAAATGTAATTACAGATTTCAGTATTCTGACACAGAACTATTTTAGAAGCAATGTATTTCTATTGGTCGTATGTTTCATGCCTGCACCAAATAATAACAAATTAGAAGAAAAAAAAAATACAGATTTCAGTATTCTGCGGCTCTGAGCCTTTTATTTTCCTCATGGACGGCAAAAAACTCCACCATTATACAATTTAAAATAAAAGGGTTAGGGTTAGGCTTAGGGTAAGATATTGAGTAAGAAAATGTTTTTATGAACCACACAGCTTCCGGTCTTCCAAGACCCGACTGGACAAAAAGACGTGGTGCAGTCACAAAATATACTACCAATAGAAATACATTGCTTTTAAAATCGTTCTGTGTGACACGAAAAAAATGAAAAAATCGTGTTGGTGAACACGAATCAATAGATTAAATACATTTTGTGACGTTAACATGAAATGCCGTGAGACTGGGTTGCCTATTTTTACAGTTTGATTCGAGTTTGGGAAGATTCCGCTTGAAGTTAAGCACAAAATGGCGTCCGTCTGTTTTAAAAATGATCTCAAAGCTAGATAGTGCACTAAAATACATTTCTGCAAACTTTTGAGGTGAGAAATAAACAGTACAGTGACATCATCTTGAATAATATTTGATCAGCCAACCAAGTCTCGCGGCATTTCGTGTTATAGTCACGACATTTAACCTTATTTTATAAGATATCTTACTCAATATCAAGCCACGATTATTGTTTTTGTTTTAAATCGTATAATGTCTGACTTTTTTTGCCGTCCGTGAGGAAAATAAATGTGGCTCAGAGCCTCAGAATACAGAAATCTGTATTTTTTAAATATTTTTTTCCTTCTATTTTGTTATTCTTTTTCTAAATAACACACTGTTATTTACTCAACAATAACACACAATTATCCTTGTTTTAATTTATTTATTTGATTCTATAATCTCTGGCTTTTTTGGCGTCCGTCAGGAACTGAATTTCAAAATAAAATAACAGGAAACGGGGGGTTACGGATTGTAACCCTAGTTATATAAACACAGGCGGAGCCCTCTATTGGACTCTATGGGCACTACGTAAACGTAGCCGGCCAATCGGGGCGAGCCTACCTGAATGCGTGCGCAGGCCCACAGTATATAACGCGCCCTCTGCCCGCTATCCTACACACTCTTCAGTGAGCGGCTTAGGAAAGACAGGTCCCCAGGTAGAGGGCTCCGCCTGTGCTTATATAACTAGCATTACAATACGTAACCCCCGTTATATTTCACACAGGCTCCGCCCTCTACTGGACTCTATGGGTATAGTGGGCGGAGCCCCGATGTATAAACGCCCTGTGGGCATGGACAATAGTGAGGAAGGCTCTCCCAGCCTGCCTGCAGCCCTGTATGGAGCTGATTGCGTACCATGTCTCCCGAGTCCCTCAGGAGCATGGGAAAACACAAGTGTTTTATATCCGGGGGGGGGGTCAGACACCTGCTGACCCACAGCCACCCCCCCTCTCACCAGTCATGCGTTGCCTCGGCAAGCACAGACGACGAGAAGGAGCCAGACATGTCTAGGAGATAACGTTTTATGAAGGAGCCTGGGGTAGACCAAGACGCCGCCGTGTATATCTTCTTCACTCACGCCGCTGAATAAGGCTGTTGACACAGCCACAGCCCGTTTAGAATGTGCACGGACCCCAGTGGGGAGGGCTCTACCTGCCCGTCCATAGGCATGTGTAATGCACCCGCATAGCCGCTTGTTAGGCGCTTCTTGGAGAGAGCTTTTCCAGCCACACCATCCCCAAAGCACACAAACAGCTGTTCAGTGCGTCTAATGGCAGCCGTGCGCTCTACATAGCATGCTAGCGCACGCACTGGGCAGAGGAGGTGCAATTTAGCATCCCTGGCCACAATATGGGGTGGAAGATTAAAGCCACCTAACTGAATAGCCCTTGACCTGAACTAACTCCTTAGGCTCTTAGGAGTAAAGGAGGGGTTTGGTCTGAGTGTCGCCCTGCTACGGTCACCCCGGTTAAAAAGGCAGCTTGGGTGCACCGAAAGAGCGGTCAACTCAGACACTCTTTTGGCCAAAGTCAAGGCAAGTAGCAATGCTGTCTTCCATGACAGTGCTTTCAGGGAGGAAAGCTCCAGAGGCTCAAATGGTTCTGTGACCAGAGCCCCGAGCACCAACGGCAGGTCCCACTGTGGGGCGGAGGCGTTCACTAATGGGCGCTGCCTCCTGACCCCCTGCAAAAACCGCGCCATAAGCAGCTGACTGAAGGCTACATACAATTACTTAGGACATTAGATATGACCTTACACCGTCAGCAACTGTAAACTGCTTTGGCTTAGTGGAAGTGAACACCATGTCACTCACTCTGCCTGGTTTCACACCCTATTCATTACACAAAAGAATTGTCAAATGAATTGAAAAGGTCGTTGATGCAACATACTAGATCAGCTCTTGGCACAAAGGAAATACTCATTAAACCGTGAATGGGTTGTGAACACATACTGTACTCTCCGTGGTTCTCTGCTTGTGCCATCGCTGCTCTGTTTCAGTGTAGCTGAGGACAGGGGGTGCAGCAGCCAGGTTGAGTGTGGAGTAGTGTGCGCTCTGGAACAGCAGTGCAACATTGTGGATGCAGAGTGCTGTTCCAGCTGCACAGGAACACTTTGCCACTGCAATCTCCACAGGTGAGCAGTTCTTAAAGACAATCTACACAGTCAAACAAAAGGTCAGTCATTTTACATTTAGGACACTGCTTCAATACAACACAGACAAATGAGAAAGCTGAGAGCAGGCTGATCAGTAGTAGTAGGTGTGGGGAAAGGCTAAACCATGTCAGGTTGTCAGTCACATCACATACACAGAAGTTCTGCTGTTTGGAA
>NW_027639934.1:22500-35707 GCF_949606895.1 Notothenia rossii
CTGATGTTCAGGTGTATATCAGTATGTAGTTTCTCTACTTTAAAGAGTCCTCTCATGCTGATGTTCAGGTGAATATCAGTATGCAGTGTCTCTACTTTAAAGAGTCCTCTCCTGCTGATGTTTAGGTGTATATCAGTATGTAGTGTCTCTACTTTAAAGAGTCCTCTCCTGCTGATGTTCAGTTGTATATCAGTATGTAGTGTCTCTACTTTAAAGAGTCCTCTCCAGCTGATGTTCAGGTGTATATCAGTATGTAGTGTCTCTACTTTAAAGAGTCCTCTCCTGCTGATGTTCAGGTGTTTCTCAGTATGCAGTGTCTCTACTTTAAAGAGTCCTCTCCTGCTGATGTTCAGGTGTATATCAGTATGTAGTGTCTCTACTTTAAAGAGTCCTCTCCTGCTGATGTTCAGGTGTATATCAGTATGTAGTGTCTCTACTTTAAAGAGTCCTCTCCTTCTGATGTTCAGGTATATATCAGTATGTAGTGTCTCTACTTTAAAGAGTCCTCTCCTGCTGATGTTCAGGTGTATATCAGTATGTAGTGTCTCTACTTTAAAGAGTCCTCTCCTGCTGATGTTCAGGTGTATATCAGTATGTAGTGTCTCTACTTTAAAGAGTCCTCTCCTGCTGATGTTCAGGTGTATATCAGTATGTAGTGTCTCTACTTTAAAGAGTCCTCTCCTGCTGATGTCCAGGTGTATATCAGTATGTAGTGTCTCTACTTTAAAGAGTCCTCTCCTGCTGATGTTCAGGTGTATATCAGTATATAGTGTCTCTACTTTAAAGAGTCCTCTCCTGCTGATGTTCAGGTGTATATCAGTATGTAGTGTCTCTACTTTAAAGAGTCCTCTCCTGCTGATGTTCAGGTGTATATCAGTATATAGTTTCTCTACTTAAAAGAGTCCTCTCATGCTGCTGTTCAGGTGAATATCAGTATGCAGTGTCTCTACTTTAAAGAGTCCTCTCCTGCTAATGTTCAGGTGTATATCAGTATATAGTGTCTCTACTTTAAAGAGTCCTCTCCTGCTGATGTTCAGGTGTATATCAGTATGTAGTGTCTCTACTTTAAAGAGTCCTCTCCTGCTGATGTTCAGGTGTATATCAGTATGTAGTGTCTCTACTTTAAAGAGTCCTCTCCTGCTGATGTTCAGGTGTATATCAGTATGTAGTGTCTCTACTTTAAAGAGTCCTCTCCTGCTGATGTTCAGGTGAATATCAGTATGCAGTGTCTCTACTTTAAAGAGTCCTCTCCTGCTGATGTTCAGGTGTATATCAGTATGTAGTGTCTCTACTTTAAAGAGTCCTCTCCTGCTGATGTTCAGGTGTATTTCAGTATGTAGTGTCTCTACTTTAAAGAGTCCTCTCCTGCTGATGTTCAGGTGTATATCAGTATGTAGTGTCTCTACTTTAAAGAGCCCTCTCCTGCTGATGTTCAGGTGTATATCAGTATGTAGTGTCTCTACTTTAAAGAGTCCTCTCCTGCTGATGTTCAGGTGTATATCAGTATGTAGTTTCTCTACTTTAAAGAGTACTCTCATGCTGATGTTCAGGTGAATATCAGTATGCAGTGTCTCTACTTTAAAGAGTCCTCTCCTGCTGATGTTTAGGTGTATATCAGTATGTAGTGTCTCTACTTTAAAGAGTCCTCTCCTGCTGATGTTCAGTTGTATATCAGTATGTAGTGTCTCTACTTTAAAGAGTCCTCTCCAGCTGATGTTCAGGTGTATATCAGTATGTAGTGTCTCTACTTTAAAGAGTCCTCTCCTGCTGATGTTCAGGTGTTTCTCAGTATGCAGTGTCTCTACTTTAAAGAGTCCTCTCCTGCTGATGTTCAGGTGTATATCAGTATGTAGTGTCTCTACTTTAAAGAGTCCTCTCCTGCTGATGTTCAGGTGTATATCAGTATGTAGTGTCTCTACTTTAAAGAGTCCTCTCCTGCTGATGTTCAGGTATATATCAGTATGTAGTGTCTCTACTTTAAAGAGTCCTCTCCTGCTGATGTTCAGGTGTATATCAGTATGTAGTGTCTCTACTTTAAAGAGTCCTCTCCTGCTGATGTTCAGGTGTATATCAGTATGTAGTGTCTCTACTTTAAAGAGTCCTCTCCTGCTGATGTTCAGGTGTATATCAGTATGTAGTTTCTCTACTTTAAAGAGTCCTCTCCTGCTGATGTCCAGGTGTATATCAGTATGTAGTGTCTCTACTTTAAAGAGTCCTCTCCTGCTGATGTTCAGGTGTATATCAGTATATAGTGTCTCTACTTTAAAGAGTCCTCTCCTGCTGATGTTCAGGTGTATATCAGTATGTAGTGTCTCTACTTTAAAGAGTCCTCTCCTGCTGATGTTCAGGTGTATATCAGTATGTAGTGTCTCTACTTTAAAGAGTCCTCTCCTGCTGATGTTCAGGTGTATATCAGTATGTAGTGTCTCTACTTTAAAGAGTCCTCTCCTGCTGATGTTCAGGTGTATATCAGTATGTAGTGTCTCTACTTTAAAGAGTCCTCTCCTGCTGATGTTCAGGTGTATATCAGTATGTAGTGTCTCTACTTTAAAGAGTCCTCTCCTGCTGATGTTCAGGTGAATATCAGTATGCAGTGTCTCTACTTTAAAGAGTCCTCTCCTGCTGATGTTCAGGTGTATATCAGTATGTAGTGTCTCTACTTTAAAGAGTCCTCTCCTGCTGATGTTCAGGTATATATCAGTATGCAGTGTCTCTACTTTAAAGAGTCCTCTCCTGCTGATGTTTAGGTGTATATCAGTATGTAGTGTCTCTACTTTAAAGAGTCCTCTCCTGCTGATTTTCAGGTGTATATCAGTATGTAGTGTCTCTACTTTAAAGAGTCCTCTCCTGCTGATGTTCAGGTGTATATCAGTATGTAGTTTCTCTACTTTAAAGAGTCCTCTCATGCTGATGTTCAGGTGAATATCAGTATGCAGTGTCTCTACTTTAAAGAGTCCTCTCCTGCTGATGTTTAGGTGTATATCAGTATGTAGTGTCTCTACTTTAAAGAGTCCTCTCCTGCTGATGTTCAGTTGTATATCAGTATGTAGTGTCTCTACTTTAAAGAGTCCTCTCCAGCTGATGTTCAGGTGTATATCAGTATGTAGTGTCTCTACTTTAAAGAGTCCTCTCCTGCTGATGTTCAGGTGTTTCTCAGTATGCAGTGTCTCTACTTTAAAGAGTCCTCTCCTGCTGATGTTCAGGTGTATATCAGTATGTAGTGTCTCTACTTTAAAGAGTCCTCTCCTGCTGATGTTCAGGTGTATATCAGTATGTAGTGTCTCTACTTTAAAGAGTCCTCTCCTGCTGATGTTCAGGTGTATATCAGTATATAGTTTCTCTACTTAAAAGAGTCCTCTCATGCTGCTGTTCAGGTGAATATCAGTATGCAGTGTCTCTACTTTAAAGAGTCCTCTCCTGCTAATGTTCAGTTGTATATCAGTATGTAGTGTCTCTACTTTAAAGAGTCCTCTCCAGCTGATGTTCAGGTGTATATCAGTATGTAGTGTCTCTACTTTAAAGAGTCCTCTCCTGCTGATGTTCAGGTGTTTCTCAGTATGCAGTGTCTCTACTTTAAAGAGTCCTCTCCTGCTGATGTTCAGGTGTATATCAGTATGTAGTGTCTCTACTTTAAAGAGTCCTCTCCTGCTGATGTTCAGGTGTATATCAGTATGTAGTGTCTCTACTTTAAAGAGTCCTCTCCTTCTGATGTTCAGGTATATATCAGTATGTAGTGTCTCTACTTTAAAGAGTCCTCTCCTGCTGATGTTCAGGTGTATATCAGTATGTAGTGTCTCTACTTTAAAGAGTCCTCTCCTGCTGATGTTCAGGTGTATATCAGTATGTAGTGTCTCTACTTTAAAGAGTCCTCTCCTGCTGATGTTCAGGTGTATATCAGTATGTAGTGTCTCTACTTTAAAGAGTCCTCTCCTGCTGATGTCCAGGTGTATATCAGTATGTAGTGTCTCTACTTTAAAGAGTCCTCTCCTGCTGATGTTCAGGTGTATATCAGTATATAGTGTCTCTACTTTAAAGAGTCCTCTCCTGCTGATGTTCAGGTGTATATCAGTATGTAGTGTCTCTACTTTAAAGAGTCCTCTCCTGCTGATGTTCAGGTGTATATCAGTATATAGTTTCTCTACTTAAAAGAGTCCTCTCATGCTGCTGTTCAGGTGAATATCAGTATGCAGTGTCTCTACTTTAAAGAGTCCTCTCCTGCTAATGTTCAGGTGTATATCAGTATATAGTGTCTCTACTTTAAAGAGTCCTCTCCTGCTGATGTTCAGGTGTATATCAGTATGTAGTGTCTCTACTTTAAAGAGTCCTCTCCTGCTGATGTTCAGGTGTATATCAGTATGTAGTGTCTCTACTTTAAAGAGTCCTCTCCTGCTGATGTTCAGGTGTATATCAGTATGTAGTGTCTCTACTTTAAAGAGTCCTCTCCTGCTGATGTTCAGGTGAATATCAGTATGCAGTGTCTCTACTTTAAAGAGTCCTCTCCTGCTGATGTTCAGGTGTATATCAGTATGTAGTGTCTCTACTTTAAAGAGTCCTCTCCTGCTGATGTTCAGGTGTATTTCAGTATGTAGTGTCTCTACTTTAAAGAGTCCTCTCCTGCTGATGTTCAGGTGTATATCAGTATGTAGTGTCTCTACTTTAAAGAGCCCTCTCCTGCTGATGTTCAGGTGTATATCAGTATGTAGTGTCTCTACTTTAAAGAGTCCTCTCCTGCTGATGTTCAGGTGTATATCAGTATGTAGTTTCTCTACTTTAAAGAGTACTCTCATGCTGATGTTCAGGTGAATATCAGTATGCAGTGTCTCTACTTTAAAGAGTCCTCTCCTGCTGATGTTTAGGTGTATATCAGTATGTAGTGTCTCTACTTTAAAGAGTCCTCTCCTGCTGATGTTCAGTTGTATATCAGTATGTAGTGTCTCTACTTTAAAGAGTCCTCTCCAGCTGATGTTCAGGTGTATATCAGTATGTAGTGTCTCTACTTTAAAGAGTCCTCTCCTGCTGATGTTCAGGTGTTTCTCAGTATGCAGTGTCTCTACTTTAAAGAGTCCTCTCCTGCTGATGTTCAGGTGTATATCAGTATGTAGTGTCTCTACTTTAAAGAGTCCTCTCCTGCTGATGTTCAGGTGTATATCAGTATGTAGTGTCTCTACTTTAAAGAGTCCTCTCCTGCTGATGTTCAGGTATATATCAGTATGTAGTGTCTCTACTTTAAAGAGTCCTCTCCTGCTGATGTTCAGGTGTATATCAGTATGTAGTGTCTCTACTTTAAAGAGTCCTCTCCTGCTGATGTTCAGGTGTATATCAGTATGTAGTGTCTCTACTTTAAAGAGTCCTCTCCTGCTGATGTTCAGGTGTATATCAGTATGTAGTTTCTCTACTTTAAAGAGTCCTCTCCTGCTGATGTCCAGGTGTATATCAGTATGTAGTGTCTCTACTTTAAAGAGTCCTCTCCTGCTGATGTTCAGGTGTATATCAGTATATAGTGTCTCTACTTTAAAGAGTCCTCTCCTGCTGATGTTCAGGTGTATATCAGTATGTAGTGTCTCTACTTTAAAGAGTCCTCTCCTGCTGATGTTCAGGTGTATATCAGTATGTAGTGTCTCTACTTTAAAGAGTCCTCTCCTGCTGATGTTCAGGTGTATATCAGTATGTAGTGTCTCTACTTTAAAGAGTCCTCTCCTGCTGATGTTCAGGTGTATATCAGTATGTAGTGTCTCTACTTTAAAGAGTCCTCTCCTGCTGATGTTCAGGTGTATATCAGTATGTAGTGTCTCTACTTTAAAGAGTCCTCTCCTGCTGATGTTCAGGTGAATATCAGTATGCAGTGTCTCTACTTTAAAGAGTCCTCTCCTGCTGATGTTCAGGTGTATATCAGTATGTAGTGTCTCTACTTTAAAGAGTCCTCTCCTGCTGATGTTCAGGTATATATCAGTATGCAGTGTCTCTACTTTAAAGAGTCCTCTCCTGCTGATGTTTAGGTGTATATCAGTATGTAGTGTCTCTACTTTAAAGAGTCCTCTCCTGCTGATTTTCAGGTGTATATCAGTATGTAGTGTCTCTACTTTAAAGAGTCCTCTCCTGCTGATGTTCAGGTGTATATCAGTATGTAGTTTCTCTACTTTAAAGAGTCCTCTCATGCTGATGTTCAGGTGAATATCAGTATGCAGTGTCTCTACTTTAAAGAGTCCTCTCCTGCTGATGTTTAGGTGTATATCAGTATGTAGTGTCTCTACTTTAAAGAGTCCTCTCCTGCTGATGTTCAGTTGTATATCAGTATGTAGTGTCTCTACTTTAAAGAGTCCTCTCCAGCTGATGTTCAGGTGTATATCAGTATGTAGTGTCTCTACTTTAAAGAGTCCTCTCCTGCTGATGTTCAGGTGTTTCTCAGTATGCAGTGTCTCTACTTTAAAGAGTCCTCTCCTGCTGATGTTCAGGTGTATATCAGTATGTAGTGTCTCTACTTTAAAGAGTCCTCTCCTGCTGATGTTCAGGTGTATATCAGTATGTAGTGTCTCTACTTTAAAGAGTCCTCTCCTGCTGATGTTCAGGTGTATATCAGTATATAGTTTCTCTACTTAAAAGAGTCCTCTCATGCTGCTGTTCAGGTGAATATCAGTATGCAGTGTCTCTACTTTAAAGAGTCCTCTCCTGCTAATGTTCAGGTGTATATCAGTATGTAGTGTCTCTACTTTAAAGAGTCCTCTCCTGCTGATGTTCAGGTGTATATCAGTATGTAGTGTCTCTACTTTAAAGAGTCCTCTCCTGCTGATGTTCAGGTGTATATCAGTATGTAGTGTCTCTACTTTAAAGAGTCCTCTCCTGCTGATGTTCAGGTGTATATCAGTATGTAGTGTCTCTACTTGAAAGAGTCCTCTCCTGCTGATGTTCAGGTGTATATCAGTATGTAGTGTCTCTACTTTAAAGAGTCCTCTCCTGCTGATGTTCAGGTGTATATCAGTATGTAGTGTCTCTACTTTAAAGAGTCCTCTCCTGCTGATGTTCAGGTGAATATCAGTATGCAGTGTCTCTACTTTAAAGAGTCCTCTCCTGCTGATGTTCAGGTGTATATCAGTATGTAGTGTCTCTACTTTAAAGAGTCCTCTCCTGCTGATGTTCAGGTGTATTTCAGTATGTAGTGTCTCTACTTTAAAGAGTCCTCTCCTGCTGATGTTCAGGTGTATATCAGTATGTAGTGTCTCTACTTTAAAGAGCCCTCTCCTGCTGATGTTCAGGTGTATATCAGTATGTAGTGTCTCTACTTTAAAGAGTCCTCTCCTGCTGATGTTCAGGTGTATATCAGTATGTAGTTTCTCTACTTTAAAGAGTCCTCTCATGCTGATGTTCAGGTGAATATCAGTATGCAGTGTCTCTACTTTAAAGAGTCCTCTCCTGCTGATGTTTAGGTGTATATCAGTATGTAGTGTCTCTACTTTAAAGAGTCCTCTCCTGCTGATGTTCAGTTGTATATCAGTATGTAGTGTCTCTACTTTAAAGAGTCCTCTCCAGCTGATGTTCAGGTGTATATCAGTATGTAGTGTCTCTACTTTAAAGAGTCCTCTCCTGCTGATGTTCAGGTGTTTCTCAGTATGCAGTGTCTCTACTTTAAAGAGTCCTCTCCTGCTGATGTTCAGGTGTATATCAGTATGTAGTGTCTCTACTTTAAAGAGTCCTCTCCTGCTGATGTTCAGGTGTATATCAGTATGTAGTGTCTCTACTTTAAAGAGTCCTCTCCTGCTGATGTTCAGGTATATATCAGTATGTAGTGTCTCTACTTTAAAGAGTCCTCTCCTGCTGATGTTCAGGTGTATATCAGTATGTAGTGTCTCTACTTTAAAGAGTCCTCTCCTGCTGATGTTCAGGTGTATATCAGTATGTAGTGTCTCTACTTTAAAGAGTCCTCTCCTGCTGATGTTCAGGTGTATATCAGTATGTAGTTTCTCTACTTTAAAGAGTCCTCTCCTGCTGATGTCCAGGTGTATATCAGTATGTAGTGTCTCTACTTTAAAGAGTCCTCTCCTGCTGATGTTCAGGTGTATATCAGTATATAGTGTCTCTACTTTAAAGAGTCCTCTCCTGCTGATGTTCAGGTGTATATCAGTATGTAGTGTCTCTACTTTAAAGAGTCCTCTCCTGCTGATGTTCAGGTGTATATCAGTATGTAGTGTCTCTACTTTAAAGAGTCCTCTCCTGCTGATGTTCAGGTGTATATCAGTATGTAGTGTCTCTACTTTAAAGAGTCCTCTCCTGCTGATGTTCAGGTGTATATCAGTATGTAGTGTCTCTACTTTAAAGAGTCCTCTCCTGCTGATGTTCAGGTGTATATCAGTATGTAGTGTCTCTACTTTAAAGAGTCCTCTCCTGCTGATGTTCAGGTGAATATCAGTATGCAGTGTCTCTACTTTAAAGAGTCCTCTCCTGCTGATGTTCAGGTGTATATCAGTATGTAGTGTCTCTACTTTAAAGAGTCCTCTCCTGCTGATGTTCAGGTATATATCAGTATGCAGTGTCTCTACTTTAAAGAGTCCTCTCCTGCTGATGTTTAGGTGTATATCAGTATGTAGTGTCTCTACTTTAAAGAGTCCTCTCCTGCTGATTTTCAGGTGTATATCAGTATGTAGTGTCTCTACTTTAAAGAGTCCTCTCCTGCTGATGTTCAGGTGTATATCAGTATGTAGTTTCTCTACTTTAAAGAGTCCTCTCATGCTGATGTTCAGGTGAATATCAGTATGCAGTGTCTCTACTTTAAAGAGTCCTCTCCTGCTGATGTTTAGGTGTATATCAGTATGTAGTGTCTCTACTTTAAAGAGTCCTCTCCTGCTGATGTTCAGTTGTATATCAGTATGTAGTGTCTCTACTTTAAAGAGTCCTCTCCAGCTGATGTTCAGGTGTATATCAGTATGTAGTGTCTCTACTTTAAAGAGTCCTCTCCTGCTGATGTTCAGGTGTTTCTCAGTATGCAGTGTCTCTACTTTAAAGAGTCCTCTCCTGCTGATGTTCAGGTGTATATCAGTATGTAGTGTCTCTACTTTAAAGAGTCCTCTCCTGCTGATGTTCAGGTGTATATCAGTATGTAGTGTCTCTACTTTAAAGAGTCCTCTCCTGCTGATGTTCAGGTGTATATCAGTATATAGTTTCTCTACTTAAAAGAGTCCTCTCATGCTGCTGTTCAGGTGAATATCAGTATGCAGTGTCTCTACTTTAAAGAGTCCTCTCCTGCTAATGTTCAGGTGTATATCAGTATGTAGTGTCTCTACTTTAAAGAGTCCTCTCCTGCTGATGTTCAGGTGTATATCAGTATGTAGTGTCTCTACTTTAAAGAGTCCTCTCCTGCTGATGTTCAGGTGTATATCAGTATGTAGTGTCTCTACTTTAAAGAGTCCTCTCCTGCTGATGTTCAGGTGTATATCAGTATGTAGTGTCTCTACTTTAAAGAGTCCTCTCCTGCTGATGTTCAGGTGTATATCAGTATGTAGTGTCTCTACTTTAAAGAGTCCTCTCCTGCTGATGTTCAGGTGAATATCAGTATGCAGTGTCTCTACTTTAAAGAGTCCTCTCCTGCTGATGTTCAGGTGTATATCAGTATGTAGTGTCTCTACTTTAAAGAGTCCTCTCCTGCTGATGTTCAGGTATATATCAGTATGTAGTGTCTCTACTTTAAAGAGTCCTCTCCTGCTGATGTTCAGGTGTATATCAGTATGCAGTGTCTCTACTTTAAAGAGTCCTCTCCTGCTGATGTTCAGGTGTATATCAGTATATAGTGTCTCTACTTTAAAGAGTCCTCTCCTGCTGATGTTCAGGTGTATATCAGTATGTAGTGTCTCTACTTTAAAGAGTCCTCTCCTGCTGATGTTCAGGTGTATATCAGTATGTAGTGTCTCTACTTTAAAGAGTCCTCTCCTGCTAATGTTCAGGTGTATATCAGTATGTAGTGTCTCTACTTTAAAGAGTCCTCTCCAGCTGATGTTCAGGTGTATATCAGTATGTAGTGTCTCTACTTTAAAGAGTCCTCTCCTGCTGATGTTCAGGTGTATATCAGTATATAGTGTCGCTACTTTAAAGAGTCCTCTCCTGCTGATGTTTAGGTGTATATCAGTATGTAGTGTCTCTACTTTAAAGAGTCCTCTCCTGCTGATGTTCAGGTGTATATCAGTATGTAGTGTCTCTACTTTAAAGAGTCCTCTCCTGCTGATGTTCAGGTGTATATCAGTATGTAGTGTCTCTACTTTAAAGAGTCCTCTCCTGCTGATGTTCAGGTGTATATCAGTATATAGTGTCTCTACTTTAAAGAGTCCTCTCCTGCTGATGTTCAGGTGTATATCAGTATGTAGTTTCTCTACTTTAAAGAGTCCTCTCATGCTGATGTTCAGGTGAATATCAGTATGCAGTGTCTCTACTTTAAAGAGTCCTCTCCTGCTGATGTTCAGGTGTATATCAGTATGCAGTGTCTCTACTTTAAAGAGTCCTCTCCTGCTGATGTTCAGGTGTATATCAGTATATAGTGTCTCTACTTTAAAGAGTCCTCTCCTGCTGATGTTCAGGTGTATATCAGTATGTAGTGTCTCTACTTTAAAGAGTCCTCTCCTGCTGATGTTCAGGTGTATATCAGTAAGTAGTGTCTCTACTTTAAAGAGTCCTCTCCAGCTGATTTTCAGATGTATATCAGTATGTAGTTTCTTTACTTTAAAGAGTCCTCTCCTGCTGATGTTCAGGTGTATATCAGTATGTAGTGTCTCTACTTTAAAGAGTCCTCTCCTGCTGATGTTCAGATGTATATCAGTATGTAGTGTCTCTACTTTAAAGAGTCCTCTCCAGCTGATTTTCAGATGTATATCAGTATGTAGTTTCTTTACTTTAAAGAGTCCTCTCCTGCTGATGTTCAGATGTATATCAGTATGTAGAGTCTCTACTTTAAAGAGTCCTCTCCTGCTGATGTTCAGGTATATTTCAGTATGTAGTGTCTCTACTTTAAAGAGTCCTCTCCTGCTGATGGTCAGGTGTATATCAGTATGTAGAGTCTCTACTTTAAAGAGTCCTCTCCTGCTGATGTTCAGGTATATTTCAGTATGTAGTGTCTCTACTTTAAAGAGTCCTCTCCTGCTGATGTTCAGGTATATTTCAGTATGTAGTGTCTCTACTTTAAAGAGTCCTTTTAGAATCCACAGAAAAGGAGAACCCAATGGATATGATTATGATTTATTAGATTAATTATTCCAAGTTGCTGTTAGGTTAGAGTCTGAGGTCTGTCTTGTTCTTTTCTTTGGCTCCTAAGGAGAGAGCAGATGAACGTAAGCATTTTGCACTGTCTCTGTTTAAAGTATGTGTGTATTTTGTATTTCCATTGTAAAATGTGATCAAAGTACAGCTGCTTAAATATACAGATTATATAAGCAGAGCAGCTCCTCGTCTGCACAATATTCAGAGACAGAAAGAGTCTTTGTGCTCTGATGTTCAAATAATCTGCAGTCAACCCACACACACACACACACACACACACACACACACACACACACACACACACACACACACACACACACACACACACACACACACACACACACAGAGTTTCTCCCCCTGCGGTTCTGACGGCTGCTGCTGAACAGCTCTGTGGTCAAAGTGAGTGTGTGTGTGTGTGTGTGTGTGTGTGTGTGTGTGTGTGTGTGTGTGTGTGTGTGTGTGTGTGTTTGGGGTTTTGGCCCACAGCAAATTATTGCCACCAATAAAATGAGGCAGTATTGCTTTTTCACTGGAAACAGCTGCAGTTAAACGCAACAATCTCTGAATCAAAACACCAGTAAAATCTGAAGTTAGGTGTAGTGGTTGTGCAACGTGGCGTCATGGGAGTTGTAGTCTTCAGCTTTAGTGTTAATATTCAGGAGGTTTTTAGCGCCTCTTCTCTTAAAGCAGTAAAAACAGTGAATAAAGTTTCATTTTGATGTTAAAATCAGTGTTTCTTCATGCACGCTGCTTGGCTGCTGCTAACGTTAGCTTAGCTTGTTTCTCTTCAGATCCAGATCAAGTCTCCAGAAAGTTTTGGTCCACGTTTAAGTAAATATTATGGTGGCCAAACCGCGGTACTGCAACGTATGTGGCCCAAAGAAGACTTTTCCCCATTGACTTACATTGGGAAAGACACGTTTATAAATCAGCGGACACATTTTTTGAGCTACATCAACTACCCAGTACGAACACTTGTATAGCCCTTTTTTCAATCATTAGGGTTTAAAAGTTGTAAAGTGCGTTAAAAGCTATATCCAAAGTTATTTTTTCTCTGCAGCGCTATAACCAGATCTCATTAAATATCCATGACCCAGACGTCTCCTCACTAAAATCCTTCATCCGGTTCGAATGCACAGTTAAAGAGCACCATGATGTAAAGTGTACGTTAAAAATGTGGCTTAAAAGTGTATAGAAAGTCAGTTTAGAACAGAAGATTTAAATTACACATTTATCTGACACTGCACAACTCTAAATATCACATTTGGCTAGTTATTTTTAGATATTTCAATGCATAAATGTTACACGTTTTATGTTTTAAAACTTTGATTTCTGACATTCAGAGAGACATTTTCTGTAAATGTGTGACTTCAGTGACATATGTACAACTTTAAACTCAAGTTCTTTCCCTGAAATATATATTTTTTGATCTACAATTTGACCTACCTTTACCTTAATTATAATTACACATTTATCTGAATCCTTTGGCTTAATGTGTGTCACGGTTTGTGAAACAGGCAGGACCCAAATGCAGATTTAAACTGAAACTTCCTTTATTTCAAGGCTATGATATATTTATATATATACAATGACAAACAGAACACTCACCGCAGAACTAGTCAGAACAAGACGAACCGACCAAGACAGACAGACAACCCAGAACTTAAATACACGCCAGACTCAATCACACAACAAGACACAGGTGAGGAGGGAGGAGGAAACACAGGGGCACCAGGTGAACATAATCAGACAATCAGACACACCAGGGAAACTAATGACAAGAGGAACACACAGGGGAAAGGACCAGACAATAACCCAAAGGAAAACATGACATGGAAAACAGCAAAAACACCCAAACCTACAAAACTATAAACGTGACATAACATGAGAATCGTGACATAACCCCCCCCTCAAGGGACGGATTCCAGACGTCCCAAAAAAACAAAAATCCAGCAGGGTGGGTGGAGGGTGGAGG
>NW_027639933.1:0-2500 GCF_949606895.1 Notothenia rossii
CAGCATCCAGTAAATATTTCACAAATGGCGCCACATCACCCACCAGTGCAACACCTCCTGAGTGAGCAACCCGAGATATTATGTTGGATTTAAGGAACCATATGTACCTGTGAGGCATTTAATTCTCAGTAGCAACAGTGTCACAGTAATTATATCTGTGTGAGGAGAAGGGAGAGAGAGAGAGAAAGAGAGTGTGTGTGGGAGTCATGTGGCAGGTGTTGGACGACGCTGATGATGGGAGGCAGAGGACAAAAGTACACACATCCTTTGCTCAAGTAGAAGTACAGATACTCATGTTTAAAAATACTCTGGTGAAAGTAGAAGTACTGACTAAACTTCTTTACTCAAGTGAAAGTAAAGAGGCTTTGAAATGTACTTCAGTAAAAAGTACCCATAACTAGCAGCTGTTTTAAAGAGTACCTGACCTCCCTTTATATTAATAGAACAATAATGTCATTGTTAGCTAATGAATGTTTCCATGGTGACCAACGGCAACATGACAACGTTTTCATTGGTCCCTCTTCTTTAGAGAAGACCAGGAAATGATGGATACACGGATCGTGTTCAAATCAATAGGCACGCAATGACTCTAAATAATAATGATCACGCCACCAAACACACATTCAGACTAAAGGAACCAGCCTGTTTGGAAAATGTGAGAAGTAGAAAGTACAGGTATTTGAGTTCAACATGTGAGAAGTAGAAAGTACAGGTATTTGTGTTCAACATGTGAGAAGTAGAAAGTACAGGTATTTGTGTTTAACATGTAAGAAGTAGAAAGTACAGGTATTTGTGTTCAACATGTAATAAGTAGAAAGTACAGGTATTTGTGTTCAACATGTAAGAAGTAGAAAGTACAGGTATTTGTGTTCAACATGTAAGAAGTAGAAAGTACAGGTATTTGGGTTCAACATGTGAGAAGTAGAAAGTACAGGTATTTGTGTTCAACATGTAAGAAGTAGAAAGTACAGGTATTTGTGTTCAACATGTAAGAAGTAGAAAGTACAGGTATTTGTGTTCAACATGTAAGAAGTAGAAAGTACAGGTATTTGTGTTCAACATGTAATAAGTAGAAAGTACAGGTATTTGTGTTCAACATGTAAGAAGTAGAAAGTACAGGTATTTGTGTTCAACATGTAAGAAGTAGAAAGTACAGGTATTTGGGTTCAACATGTAAGAAGTAGAAAGTACAGGTATTTGTGTTCAACATGTAAGAAGTAGAAAGTACAGGTATTTGTGTTCAACATGTAAGAAGTAGAAAGTACAGGTATTTGGGTTCAACATGTGAGAAGTAGAAAGTACAGGTATTTGTGTTCAACATGTAAGAAGTAGAAAGTACAGGTATTTGTGTTTAACATGTAAGAAGTAGAAAGTACAGGTATTTGTGTTCAACATGTAATAAGTAGAAAGTACAGGTATTTGTGTTCAACATGTAAGAAGTAGAAAGTACAGGTATTTGGGTTCAACATGTGAGAAGTAGAAAGTACAGGTATTTGTGTTCAACATGTAAGAAGTAGAAAGTACAGGTATTTGTGTTCAACATGTAAGAAGTAGAAAGTACAGGTATTTGGGTTCAACATGTAAGAAGTAGAAAGTTCAGGTATTTGTTTGGATTCAACATGTAAGAAGTCAAAGTCAAAAGTGGTCAGAAAATAGTGGAGTAAAGTACTGATACCAGAAACATGTACAGTAACAAAGTATTTGTCCTCCACTACTTCCCACCTCTGATGGGAGGACGCTGTCACCGTTTCCTGTCTTTCCTCCCCTTGTCTCCCCCTCTGTGTGACGCTGCCTCAGCACTGCGGTCTAATCTGCGCCTCGTGAGCCAATCAGACGCAGCGTTTAGAGCAAGAGGAAGAAATACCTCCACCCCCCTCCATGGCTGACTGTTCTGCTAAACACACCTCTCTTAAAATAGTTCTCTATTTGTTTTTTTCATTTTAGTTTTACTTTTAAGTTTGCACCACGACACCTAGTGAAATTCCTCGTACATGTCAACCTACCTGGTTCTGATTCTTCCTGTTTGCAGCAGATACCTGCAGGTGCAGATTCACCAGGTGTTTCACTGACCAGAAGGAGCTTCATCCATCATACATATCTTTACTGAACTAAATGCAATGTATGATCAATTAATGTGACAAAACCTGTTGTTCATGCACTGATCATTTATTTAAAGAGTTTGGGTCATTTAGCTCCTATACCATGTCTTCTTCCAACTGGAGAAAACACCTGGTTGCTAACAAGTGTCTAAATGAGTGTAAGCATCATCACGCCCAACATTAGCCTCCTTTAGCTTAGAGGTGGTGACGTGAAGTCATGTGACCGTGTTTTGGTTCCTTTATAGCCCTTAGGAACTACAGGAGACTAATGTTGGGCTCTAAAGGAACTACAGCACGGTCACATGACTTCACGTCACCACCGCTAAGCCAAAGGTGGCTAATGTTGGGCTATAAAGGAACTACAGCACGGTCACATGACTTCACGTCACCACCGCTAAGCT
>NW_027639933.1:7500-16920 GCF_949606895.1 Notothenia rossii
AATAGCACCCATTTACTAGAGTGGCCGCGATCTTTGCGAACGCCGCAGCGCAGCCGTAACACAGCCGTAACGCAGCCGTAACGCGGCCGTAGCGCGGCCGTAACGCAACGCAGACGGACCCGGTGGAATCGAGGGGTTAGACACGGAATTAGAGAAATGAGAAAGGGCATCTGTTTATTTAGAATGCAGGGTTGTTGGTTGTTCCTAGAGTCTCTAAAAGTACAATGGGAGCCAGAGCCTTTTCTTATCAAGCTCCACTTTTGTGGAATCAGCTTCCAGTTTGTGTTCGGACGGCAGACACCCTATCCGTTTTTAAGAGTGCGCTTAAGACCTTCCTTTTTGATAAAGCTTATAGTTAGGGCTGATTAGATTCAGCCCCTAGTTTTGCTGATATAGGCTTAGTTTGTCGGGGGACATCTTACTTCTTCCTTCTCTCTGTCTATACCTGTGTACTCTCATGTTCCCATTAACCCAGCTTCCCACATTTCTTTTTGGTGTCTATCTACGCTGGGATCCTGAGTCGTGGCTGAACCTGTCTCTGCGGTCCTGTCTGACTCTCATCATACTACTTCCCTGATGGCTCCCACAGGATTGTTGACATCCTCGTGGATTCATCTTCTTATTAAACACACATGCATTTCCAAACATTTGGTCTACCTATGTTGCAAATTTATTATCTTTTCAATTTACACACGGCATCTATTGCACGTCTGTCCGTCCTGGGAGAGGGATCCCTCCTCTGTTGCTCTCCCTGAGGTTTCTCCCATGTTCCCCTTTAAACTGGGGGTTTCTCTGGAAGTGTTTCCTTGTACGATGTGAGGGTCTAAGGACAGAGGGTCTAAGGAAAGAGGGTCTAAGGACAGAGGGTATCATATTGTCATACTGATATTCTGTACAAACCGTGAAGTCCACTGAGACACATGTAACATTCGTGATATTGGGCTATATAAATAAACATTGATTGATTTATTTATTTATTTAAAGAGGCATTTGTTTGTTATTAAAGTGGCATTTAATATAACTGAAGTGGCATTTTTCACTGTTATTTAAAAAAAATCCTTATTATTAAAAAGTATTTCTATTTATTTTTAAATAAATGTTTCCTTGTTATTTATAGGATTTTTTAAATTCCTGTTTTTATTTGTTTTATTTGCTTATTATTTTCCAATCTCATCATTTGAACCTATATTCTTTCAGAGCATCTGTTAAATCTATAAATATACAATAATATAATTTAGAATTATTAAATATATATGAATGCCAGCCATACACTGCATGTATAATGTTATTTGGCTGAATAAAAAATGAAATATGAATGAAGCTGCCCCCTGGCTCTCCCCCCTTTGTGGCACTGCTCTCCTCCCATACACCCCTCCCCCCCAGCAGCAGATCCGTGTTTTCCTCTGTGAGGAAAGTGCACTGTGCGTCCGGAGAAAGATGGACCTGAAACCTCACTGGGTTTACGCTTCAGTTTGAGCATTTTTTTAAAAATCACTTTAGTTATCTTCTTCTTCTTCATCATCATCATCATCAGAGAGGAAGATGGGCTGCTGCTCTGCTCGCTGCACGCTGATCCTGCTCTGCTGTCTGCAGTTGGTAAGAGCTTTCTCTCATCATATGAACACAGCAACACATCTGATTTTAACCTCTGGTGATGCTTATAGGCAAACAAACAACTTATACTAAGAAAAACTCACTTTAAATCACAAGTAAAGCTACAATTGCAATAATTAGCTGAAAAGACGTGTTGTTTATTACAAAAATAAGTTTGCTTTTAGTGCCTTGAAGCCCTCATCATCTTTCCTAAACCTCACATTTAGACTTTAGGTTGCTATATTTACATACTTAAAAACATGTTGAAACACATGTTTTGTTGTTATATTTGATGACCTTCCTTTCACATTCTCACTGTTTACTCATCAAACTCAAATGAAACCTCAGTCAGATGTGTTTCCTGATTCTTAAAGGGGCTTTCTTTCAGCTTCTCTGTTATGGGAATTGCCTATCGACTAGTTTCACCCTGTTGTTAAGTCAAACCATGTCATGAGAAGCCCATGCCTTCAGCTCTGAGATCGTGTCATTCTGATATCTGATAAACCAAACAGTCATCAGATGAATGGTGACTGAACATATTTTAGTTGCAGCTTTTCTATTTTGAGTGAAAAGTAAGCCTGGTGTAGTTGGAGGTGATATGTAAAGCAGTGACCGCCCACTACAGGCTCCACAATGAAGGGGCTGCACCCTCCTCCTCCTCCTCCTCCTCCTCCTCCTGTGTGTTTCCCACCCTGCCCCCCCTCTTCATCACTCACTGGTATCAGAGGACATTAGGGTCTGTCTTTGTCCCCCATGGCAAACTGTAGGAATCAAAAATACAACCTATTGGGATGCACAAGTGAAGGGAAATCTCAAATGTTCCTGTGGGGGGATTTACGACCTCTGCTGCTTTCAACACGCTCTGTTGTGCTGGACCCTCGATACGGAAATAAAAACCTTTAACGGGGAAACAACAAGCATGGCCGCCATTGATTGATAGCCTGGTAGAGGCTCAAAGTGTCAGGGGTCTCCACGGCTTTCAGCTACAAAATGTCACTCAAAGAGAGACAGATACCGACCAGGAAGAGACTCAAAATGATCATTAAACGACCAGAGACGAATAGAAATGACTACAACATGACAGACAGAGATGCAAAATAGCAGCAAAGAAACACAACATGACCAAAACCTGATAGGAAAAGAGCCAAACTGTACACGATATGACCACTAACAACCTCGAAGAACTATTAAAGAAGGCAAAACGGCTGAGAGGTGAAAAAAAGACACCAAATTACAAAAATAAGACCTCAAATGTGCACAGAAGGACCAAAAAGGGACATAAAACAAATACAGAGACACACAGCGAGCGTAAAGCCATGCAAAATGTATTTAAAGAGACAAATAACAAAAATGTTGCAAAACCGCTGCAATGAGACGTTAAAATAAGGTGAGATTAGCCTCAAAAGGACCTTTAAGAGACACAACATGACTACAACAGTGCATAGAAGGACCAGAAAGGGACACTAAAGGGACATTTAAATAGTCCAAACATATGCAAATAAACACAACATGACCAAGAAATGACACAAATGTACCTCTAAAAACCTAAAACCACTAGAAAATACAGAAAAATATCTGAAAACTGATGAAAGAGACACAAAACATAAAACAACTTGAAAAGAGAGCAAAACCACTGAAATGACATAAACACTGGTGATTAAAACACAATATGACCACAAGGAGACTTCAGAGACTTCATATGACCACAAGGAGACTTCAGAGACTTCATATGACCACAAGGAGACTTCATATGACCACAAGGAGACTTCAGAGACTTCATATGACCACAAGGAGACTTCATATGACCACAAGGAGACTTCATATGACCACAAGGAGACTTCATATGAACACAAGGAGACTTCATATGACCACAAGGAGACTTCAGAGACTTCATATGACCACAAGGAGACTTCATATGACCACAAGGAGACTTCATATGAACACAAGGAGACTTCATATGACCACAAGGAGACTTCATATGACCACAAGGAGACTTCAGAGACTTCATATGACCACAGGGAGACTTCATATGACCACAAGGAGACTTCATATGACCAAAAGGAGACTTCATATGACCACAAGGAGACTTCATATGACCACAAGGAGACTTCAGAGACTTCATATGACCACAAGGAGACTTCATATGACCAAAAGGAGACTTCATATGACCACAAGGAGACTTCATATGACCACAAGGAGACTTCATATGACCACAAGGAGACTTCAGAGACTTCATATGACCACAAGGAGACTTCATATGACCAAAAGGAGACTTCATATGACCACAAGGAGACTTCATATGACCACAAGGAGACTTCATATGACCACAAGGAGACTTCAGAGACTTCATATGACCACAAGGAGACTTCATATGACCAAAAGGAGACTTCATATGACCACAAGGAGACTTCATATGACCACAAGGAGACTTCAGAGACTTCATATGACCACAAGGAGACTTCATATGACCACAAGGAGACTTCAGAGACTTCATATGACCACAAGGAGACTTCAGAGACTTCATATGACCACAAGGAGACTTCATATGACCACAAGGAGACTTCATATGACCACAAGGAGACTTCAGAGACTTCATATGACCACAAGGAGACTTCAGAGACTTCATATGACCACAAGGAGACTTCATATGACCAAAAGGAGACTTCATATGACCACAAGGAGACTTCATATGACCACAAGGAGACTTCATATGACCACAAGGAGACTTCAGAGACTTCATATGACCACAAGGAGACTTCATATGACCACAAGGAGACTTCATATGACCACAAGGAGACTTCAGAGACTTCATATGACCACAAGGATGCACAGAATTAAGTACATGTTTCTGGTATCAGTACTTTACTCCACTACTTATTTTTCTACGACGATTTTTTACTTTGACTTCTTACATGTTGAACTCAAATACCTGTACTTTCTACTTCTTACATGTTGAACTCAAATACCTGTACTTTCTACTTCTTACATGTTGAACCCAAATACCTGTACTTTCTACTTCTTACATGTTGAACCCAAATACCTGTACTTTCTACTTCTTACATGTTGAACACAAATACCTGTACTTTCTACTTCTTACATGTTGAACTCAAATACCTGTACTTTCTACTTCTTACATGTTGAACTCAAATACCTGTACTTTCTACTTCTTACATGTTGAACACTAATACCTGTACTTTCTACTTCTTACATGTTGAACTCAAATACCTGTACTTTCTACTTCTTACATGTTGAACACAAATACCTGTACTTTCTACTTCTTACATGTTGAACTCAAATACCTGTACTTTCTACTTCTTACATGTTGAACTCAAATACCTGTACTTTCTACTTCTCACATGTTGAACACAAATACCTGTACTTTCTACTTCTTACATGTTGAACTCAAATACCTGAACTTTCTACTTCTTACATGTTGAACTCAAATACCTGAACTTTCTACTTCTTACATGTTGAACTCAAATACCTGTACTTTCTACTTCTTACATGTTGAACTCAAATACCTGAACTTTCTACTTCTTACATGTTGAACACAAATACCTGTACTTTCTACTTCTCACATGTTGAACTCAAATACCTGAACTTTCTACTTCTTACATGTTGAACTCAAATACCTGTACTTTCTACTTCTTACATGTTGAACTCAAATACCTGAACTTTCTACTTCTTACATGTTGAACTCAAATACCTGTACTTTCTACTTCTCTCATTTTCCAAACAGGCTGGTTCCTTTAGTCTGAATGTGTGTTTGGTGGCGTGATCATTATTATTTAGAGTCATTGCGTGCCTATTGATTTGAACACGATCCGTGTATCCATCATTTCCTGGTCTTCTCTAAAGAAGAGGGACCAATGAAAACGTTGTCATGTTGCCGTTGGTCACCATGGAAACATTCATTAGCTAACAATGACATTATTGTTCTATTAATATAAAGGGAGGTCAGGTACTCTTTAAAACAGCTGCTAGTTATGGGTACTTTTTACTGAAGTACATTTCAAAGCCTCTTTACTTTGACTTGAGTAAAGAAGGTTAGTCAGTACTTCTACTTTCACCAGAGTATTTTTAAACACGACGAGTATCTGTACTTCTACTTGAGGAAAGGATCTCTGGTCCGGTCAAAAATTCCCCCCTAACTTTTGTCAAGAAGCAAATAAACAAATTATTGTACTGCCTTAAATAACAGAAGTTACAACACCGGTGTCTGATAATCCCTCTTTGATCAGTCTCTCTTGTTATAGAGTGAATATTTGTATACATCTATTTTATTATTATAGATCTCGGCTGTGGAGCGCCAGCTGTTTGACTTCCTGGGTTTCCAATGGGCTTCAATCCTGATCAACTTCCTGCAGATTCTGGTCGTAGTCCTGGGACTTTTTGGAGCTGTTCAGTACAAAAAACGCCTCATCATCATGGTGAGACATCAGCAGGAGAGGACTCTTTAAAGTAGAGACACTACATACTGATATACACCTGAACATCAGCAGGAGAGCACTCTTTAAAGTAGAGACACTATATACTGATATACACCTGAACATCAGCAGGAGAGGACTCTTTAAAGTAGAGACACTACATACTGATATACACCTGAACATCAGCAGGAGAGGACTCTTTAAAGTAGAGACACTACATACTGATATACACCTGAACATCAACAGGAGTGGACTCTTTAAAGTAGAGACACTACATACTGATATACACCTGAACATCAGCAGGAGAGGACTCTTTAAAGTAGAGACACTACATACTGATATACACCTGAACATCAGCAGGAGAGGACTCTTTAAAGTAGAGACACTGACCACCTGAATACTGATTTCCTGACCCCTCTCCTCTGTTTTCTCCCCAGTACTTGCTGTGGCTGCTGCTGTGGGGGGGCTGGAATGTGTTCGTCAGCTGTTTGTACCTGGAGGTGGGCGGGCTCTCCGCGGTGAGTTCATGGTCCATTAGTGTCGGTTAATTAGAGACTCTGCAGCTTCACATCCTGAACACAGAGCTGCTCTCAGGAACTGCAGTGACATGATCACAGCTTTTATTCGAAGCGCTTTTCTGTGACTCAAAGTTAGGGAGGGTTGAGGTGAGGTGAGGTTTATTTATAAAGCACATTTTCGGACACAGAGGCAATTCAAATTCAAATCATCATTAACACTTAATAAGAAGACAACAGAAAGGAACACAATAAGTAATCATAATGGAATAACTGATTCATAAAAAACACGCATAAAAGAGATGGTTTAAAAACAACGTGGTAAATACAGTAGGTGCTAAAAACAAGTTATAAGACTTCTGGGTAAGCAGCTGACAAAAGTAATGTGTTTAACCTCGACTTAAAATAACTCAGCGTTGGTGAAGACCTCAGCATTTTGAGGCGAATCTGAGGGACTGTGGGGGTTGGTAGGGGGTGAGAAAGTCTATTCGGATTATGAATACAAAAAAGGCAACCAAGGTAACCCCCCCCCACCATTGTGTTCTTTGTAACCAAATGTCTCTCAGAGGGGCGTGGGGAGGGGCTCCTTATTTTCATCTGAAGTAACAGACAGAGAATCTGCACTTTGGAAACAGAGCTGAAACAGAGGGGATTATGGGTAATGCTGCAATGATCAGTTTGGTGTTTCAGCCAATCAGAGACAGGCTCTGGATACATCTGAGACCCATAACATATTGATGAAAGAGAGTATGATAGGGGAGCTATAAGTTATGTACAGGAGGAAACAACATGTCGTCTTCACACCGTTTCTCCCCCTGTCGTGTCTTCAGGAAAGTGACGTCCTCTCTCTGGGAGTTTCCTCTCATCGATCCTGGTGGAAGGACCACTTGCCGGGCTGTGAGGGGGGGGATCCTCCCTCCGCTGGGTGGCAGAAAACCCCAAATAACCATCAGAACCATCAGAACCATCAGAACCATCAGGACCATCAGGACCAGCAGAACCACCTGGAGCTGGGCTGCTGGCTGCGGCACCAGAACATCGAGGTTCTGCACTGCGTCCTGCAGCTCGTCCTCGCTGTGAGTTCAAACCTGTTCAGTTAAAGACCCCTAAGTTATAGTCACTCAATTAAAGGTGGGGTAGGTCATTCACTTCAGAAACACTTGTTGTATTCCATGGAATGCTCTTAACATCCCGATAGCAATGAATATGTGAAGTGCTTTGACAATAAATACATAAAAAATCATCATCTGTGGAAGCCGTGGCGCTGTAAAAAGCACGACCAATCATCTGAGCCGGCCCGGCTAAAGTAACTGGATGGCCTACCTGCCTGTCAGCCTTCCATCTGTGCACAAACTTATCTCGTGCCCTCATTGTTCATGTGCGCGTTCGTGTGTGTTGGAGGAGGGGCTCTGTGAGGAAGTCTGAAGGAAGGGGCAGATTTCTTTCAGTTGTGTTTTTTCAAATTCTAGCGCACTCGAGCTGGTTTCTCCATTCTTACCTAGCCTACCTTTTAATACGTTACGATATACGATAATACTTTAATGGTGAGATCAAGTCTGAAATGCTTCTTGCATCACAGCAGCTCCATGTGTAACATCAACAGACACATATCAAGACACAATACACGGAAAACAAACAAACATTTAAAACAACAGCAGGATCAGTGAGAGCTGCTCAAAGAGCCTTCAGCGTGCATCTGATCTGGAGTCAGCTCTGCGTTCACTGAGAGGACTGACTGGAGCACAAAGGATGCTTCAGGCGGACTTTATTCAATTGAATGCAATTAAAGACCCCTACGGTACAGTCACTCAATTAAAGTCAATATTCTATTCAGTTTGCTTCATTGTTATGTCATTTAGCATGTGTTTCCAATATGTAAATCACAATTAGGAAAGAAAGTTAATGTATTTCGTACACTGCATTTTTTTATGCATTTCATTGCAAATAAAACGATGGATTTTTAAGATTCTTTAGGTAACAAAAGAACATTATTGATATTCTGTACAAAATGTAACAAAGGTAAAATTTGTGATTTTGGGCTACATAAATAAACATTGATTGATTGATCTACTGATAATAAATATACGTGGTAAATAAAATATGTTAATAATAGGGATAATGTAAGTTGTACAATTCTCAAGAGAAAAATGGACTGAAAATCAAAAGCAATCAAATTAAATCAATTATATCTAGAGCATAACATAATTAATAGATAATTAACACCACTAAGGGGTTTTAAAATGTCATACATTAGTAGTAAGCAACGAGTCATTCACACCTCATTCATACAGAGCAGTACCACTAGCTCTAGGGAAGCATACACACGCACGCACGCACGCACGCACGCACGCACGCACGCACACACGCACACACACACACACACACACACACACACACACACACACACACACACACACACACACACACACACACACACACACACACACACACACACACCCACACACACCGTTAGTAATTGGGAGCACCTCAGGGTTGAAAGACGACGCCCCCCTAAAACTTTACCTCAAAGCATATTAACATTGAATTATCAAGAGGTGTGTTTCTGGTCTGCACACACAGAGAGGAATGGACTGTTACCTAGCAACAACAGCTCATGACCACCATCTCACCAGCGTCGACCTCATTTAGAGATAAAAATAATAATACATTTAATTTATATAGCGCTGTTCGAGACACACATTTGACTATTGCTTTATCTTTTTACTATATTTTTTATGTTATTATATTTCTCAAAATAGTTCTCTATCTATGGTCATAGTTGTTGTTTTACTTTTATATATGCACCTGGATCTGATTTTATATATATTCACACATCTCTATATATATATATGTTTATTTATATACTTTAAAAAAAAAAAAATGTT